>NW_007731789.1:36617-62390 GCF_000696425.1 Galeopterus variegatus | reverse complement strand
TTTAAACACGGGTACCAACAGGTGGACAAAATTACAGGACATGAGGGAGATGAGGACATAACGTCCTGAAGCTAGAAAGGGAATGGGACGGAAGGGTAGCAGGATTGTTGGAGGACTGTGTGGCAAATTCCGGAGTCTTCAGATGTTGCAGAGAAAGGCAGTCAACAGGAGAAGAGGCGAAGAGAGCAGTGTGGGATGCCGTGTGAGGCGTTCCCAGGACCAGCAGCGCCCGAACCCACCTGTCGAGGATCACGGAACAAGAACGAGAAAACCCAGAGCTCAGCAGGAGAGGCTCTGTCCTGCACTGCGAGGAGCCAGAGTGTGATGGGGGTGGACTTGGATGAGGGGTGCCCTCCTCCACTTCTAGGTCACGTGGGGAAGGCACAAAGACAGCCTCACCATGGTTTGCAGAGCAAATGAATTCTGTTCTGAACTTGCAAACAAGGGAAAACCTGAGCATGCAGAGTAGTTTCCTACATGACATCGTGGGCAGCTGGTTTTATTGTCATTTGACCATGAAGAAATTCGTGATGGAGAGGCTCCGTGGCTTGTTGGGGGTCTCTAGATTCCAATATTGTACTTCAGGCATCTCTACTCTAAAGTCACCTCTTTCTGCCCAAATGCCACCTTACTAGAGGAGGTTTGCTGTTGTCTACCTCTTGTCTGTGTGTAGATGTAGCTTCATGAATTGTTGTTTTGAATATCTCATTATAGTCTTGTATCAGTTGGGGTTCTCCAGAGAAACAGAACCAACTGGATCTGTGTTTCTGTGTGTGTGTGTGTGTGTGTGTGTNGGGGGTGGACTTGGATGAGGGGTGCCCTCCTCCACTTCTAGGTCACGTGGGGAAGGCACAAAGACAGCCTCACCATGGTTTGCAGAGCAAATGAATTCTGTTCTGAACTTGCAAACAAGGGAAAAACTGAGCATGCAGAGTAGTTTCCTACATGACATCGTGGGCAGCTGGTTTTATTGTCATTTGACCATGAAGAAATTCGTGATGGAGAGGCTCCGTGGCTTGTTGGGGGTCTCTAGATTCCAATATTGTACTTCAGGCATCTCTACTCTAAAGTCACCTCTTTCTGCCCAAATGCCACCTTACTAGAGGAGGTTTGCTGTTGTCTACCTCTTGTCTGTGTGTAGATGTAGCTTCATGAATTGTTGTTTTGAATATCTCATTATAGTCTTGTATCAGTTGGGGTTCTCCAGAGAAACAGAACCAACTGGATCTGTGTTTCTGTGTGTGTGTGTGTGTGTGTGTGTACAGAGAGAGAGAGAAAGAGACTTATTTTAAGGAATTGGATCACGTGATTATGGGGACTGGCAAGTCCAAAATCTGTAGGGCAGGCCAGCAGGTTGGAAATCAGGCAGGAGTTGATGTCTTTAGGAAGAATTCCTTCTTTTCCAGGAAACTTTACTTTAGCTCTTCAGGCCTTCAACTGATTGGATGAGGCCCACCCACACTATCAAGGTTGATCTTTACTTACAGTCGACTGATTATAGATGTTAACCACATCTACAAAACACCTTCACAGCAGCACCTGCATTAGTGTTAATTAACTGGGCAGGGCCGGCCCATCGCTCACTTGGGAGAGTGTGGTGCTGATAATATCAAGGCCAAGGGTTTGGATCCCCATATAGGGATGGCTGGTTAGCTCACTTGGGAGAACAAGGTGCTGACAACACCAAGTCAAGGGTTCAGATCCTCTTACTGGTCATCTTTAAAATAAATAAATAAATAAATAACTGGGCACTGTATCCCAGCCAAGGTGACCCAAAAGTCCCAACTGTTTTGTCCAGGGCTGAAATTAACTTATCAGAATGATCAAAATGAGCTTTGCCATGCATCAACAGACACCCAGGGAGTCCCACTTCTCCCTCAAGCCTGGGGCACTACATTTGGGCCATCATGCAACCTGAAAGGATGGTAGCTTGTTTGTGTGGGTGGGAGACAGGGCATGTCAATTTTACCTTATTCGGGTGCAAGGATTACTAGCTGTACAGGTTCCCTGTTTTTCTGAGTCATCATCAACAAAACAGCAGGTGCTTAAATAATTGTGAAAAGGCAGACTGCCAAAAAGAAGCGGTAAAAGTCTCCAAAAAAGACTTTAAAAAGTAAGTAAAATATTAAAAAGTAATTAGAGATAGAACTAAAAAGCAAAAGCTAAAACCCATTAAAGCAACGAAGACTTCTGTGAACATGAAACATGAAGTCTGATATCATTAAAGAATCCAGAGAAGGAGATAATGAAATCTGTAAGGAATTAAAAGATCAAATCTTTACATGAAAGAACAATCTTAAAACTGATTAAAAAATAATTTCTTTAAATACTAGAAAGCAATCTTCAAGCACCAAAGGTGGTTTAAAATAAAAAAGATTTTTACTTTATAAAGTATAGCTTATGTTATGTACTATCCACTTTAAATAAAGATTTGAAGAAACCATTACTCAACTGGGCAAAGATAGATTTTTAATAGGCCAGAAATCATTTTGAAAGGCGGAACAATAAAATTAAAATTTAACTGAATGTTCAAGAGCTAAACTTGACTTTGAGCTTCCTGGCAACCAAAGCAAAAATAGAGCATAAGCATCTCTCCATTCCTGTTTCAAAACATGTGCTCTCAGTGAGGCAGTATCACCCCCAAAGGGATGAAATTTTTTCTTGGGGGACAAAAATATCTCATTTTTTTTTAACATAAAAAACATAGATAAGCATAAAGTATATAAATAGATTGTAATATATCTGTACGATTAAAATTTCATCAGTGATTAGGAAAAAAAAGAGTCTAAAGAGTCTCCTTGAAAGGCAATTGTGAAAAAAAGGTTGAGAAACACTGTTTCTGAGTAAAAGGAATAAATACATCACTGCATCTAGAAAGGTCAGCCTTCCCTCTGGACCCTCGCTGCAGAAGGAGTGTATCCAGAAGATGCTTGATGGGCTAGGGAGCAGTTTTTCCTTGATTATTGTTTTGCAGTCTGTCCCTCGATCTAAAAGGTGAGGAAATTTTGTGTCTTCATAAAGAATTTGAGTTTATGTGTTTGTGATTATATCAGCATATTTATAATTTACGTTAGGAAATTTCTGCAGCATTTTGGTTGTCTTTGTTTTTCCCTCCCTAACTCTGTTCAGTGTGGCCCGCGGACTTGCCCGCTCTAGAGGCCCGTGTGGGA
Organism: Galeopterus variegatus; assembly: GCF_000696425.1. NCBI lineage: Eukaryota > Metazoa > Chordata > Mammalia > Dermoptera > Cynocephalidae > Galeopterus > Galeopterus variegatus. The sequence goes on along the minus strand of NW_007731789.1, from coordinate 59,220 downwards.
AGCATAGTTATAGGGGACTGTGGGGTGGGGATTCCAGCTGGGGTCGTGTAGTGTGAGGTTTATCCTGGGAGATCAGAGGAAAACTAGAATCCCAGAAGCCATTTTACAACAAAACTACCATTTTCTGCAGGGCCAGGAACTATTCTTACAGTTTCTGGCAGCCACATGTGCAAAGTGAAATGCTGACTACCCAAAAATGACCCATTGCAGGGGCTAGACTCTACACCTTCCCAGATTGGTGTGCCAATTTGGTTATTTTTAGAATTGTGGAAAATATCCAGTTTCTAACATACTCAACAGAGGATGAATAATTATCTTGGTGAAAGAGTAAGGATTTACCAAGAAAAAAATCCATATTCACACGTGTCTGCAGTTTTTTGGGGGTGGACTGAATATTTACAAGTATGGATAAACTGAGGAACAGCTCTGCAGCAAGAGAAAGACCCTCCAAACTTCTGGGGTTTTGCAGCAGTCTCCTTGCAGGTCTGGTGAGACGGACAGAGGGGCTACATAAGTGCTTATGATTCAAACACGGTGCAAAGATCAGAGCTGAGACCCCTAACACTGATCCCATGGTCTTCCTTGTTTCTTGCCACCTCAGATCCAGCCTGCTAAGCCCCAGAGAAAGCTCTGAAGTCTGGATGACTCTCAAATTAAATCACACAGCCCACTAAAAAAGCCCTCTCTCAAATCAGCAACTTAAAAGGAGGCAGAAATGCTGTGCAGCCAGAGAGTCGTCGGTCAGGTAAGGGCAGAAAGCTTCACCAGGAGCTCTGCTCTGGTCTGTCAGGACATGCAGACACACCTAGGGACAGGGATGCTTCCTATCTGGGCTCCAAATCAGAGACAATTAAACAGAGGTGATTCAAAACTGTGTTTGAGGAAGACATGTACATATATAAATGTGCATCACAAAGCTCCTTAAGAAAGCTCAACAGAAACAGCAGCATTTGCCTTTTACATTAAAGGATGAAAACATGTTGGATGCTGTGAGTCTTTTTAAATAACATTTTATTTTTCATTGTCAATGATTAACTTTTGAACCTACTGGGAGAGTATCATGATTATAGTGAATAAAAAAATATAGATGACAGAATACAAATATTAGGTTATACAAAGTTAGTTTTTTAAAAAAGTCATTGTCCACCAATATTTTCAGGACGTTGGAGTGCTGAAAAAAAATTTCATTTGTTGTTGTTTTTACATTTCCAGAAGTTAAAAATTAAGAACACATATTGAGAATCATTTGCAGATGCCTATTACAATAAACGTAAAGACCACAAAAATTAAAACAAGTTCTAAGAACCATCATATATACAGATTTCTATACAGAATGAGGACAAAAACAACTCACCCAATTAAAACTGTCTCTTATGGGCCGGCCCGGTGGCGCACTGGATAGTGCGCCGCTTGGGAAGCGCGGCAGCGCTCCCGTCCGAGGGTTCGGATCCCACATACAGACCGGTTCCCGCTCACTGGCTGAGCGAGGCGCGGGAGCAACNACAAAACACCTTCACAGCAGCACCTGCATTAGTGTTAATTAACTGGGCAGGGCCGGCCCATGGCTCACTTGGGAGAGTGTGGTGCTGACAACACCAAGGCCACTGGTTTGGATCCCTATATAGGGATGGCTGGTTAGCTCTCATGGGAGAGTGTGGTGCTGAGAACACCAAGCCAAGGGTTAAGATCCCCTTACTGGTCATCTTTTGTAAAAAAAAAAGAACAAATGGGCAATGTAACCAGAGTGATGGAAATTCTAAGAATCCAAAACAAATGCTAGAGATCAAAAACACTGTAACAGAAATGAAGAATGCCTTTGATAGGCTCATTAGTGGAGTGGATATGGCTAAGGAAAGAAGCTCTGAGCTGAAAAATATCTCAATAGGAACCTCCATATCTGAAAAGCAAACAGAAAGGAGACTGAAAATATAGAACAGAATATCCAAGAACTGTGAATCAACTATAAAAGGTGTTGTTCCACTTTCATATGTATAATGGGAATTGCAGAAGGAGAAGAAAGAGAAAAAAGGAACAGAAGAAATATTTGAAACAATAATGACTGAGAATTTCCCTAAATTAATGTTAGACACCAAACCACAGATCCAGGAAGCTAAGACAACACCAAGCAGAATAAATGCCAAAGAACTACTCCTAGGTATATAATTTTTGAACTACAGTCAATTAAAGATAAAGGAAAAATCCTGAAAGAAGCCAGAGGGGAAAAAACACCTTACCTATAGAGGAGCAAAGATAAGAATTACATCCAACTTCCCAGAAACCATGCCAGCAAGAAGAGAGTGGAGTAAAATATTTTAAAACATTGAGAGAAAAAACCATAATAAAGACTTTCTCAGACAAACAGAAATTGAAGGAATTTGTTGCCAGGAAACCTGACTTGCAGGAAATATTTTTAAAAAGTTCTTTAGAGAGAAGGAAAATGGAGGGCCGGCCCATGGCTCACTTGGGAGAGTGTGGTGCTGACAACACCAAGTCAAGGGTTAAGATCCCCTTACTGGTCATCTTTAAAAATAAAAAAAAAGAGAGAAGGAAAATAGTATAGGTCAGAAAAGAAGAGCATTGGAGAATGCACAAGAGAACATAAAGTGAAAACTTTTATTTTTCTTATGCTTAATTGATGTAACAGGTAACAGTCTGTTCAAAATAATAGCAATAGATAAATAGGAAGATATACGAAGAGTTAGTGGAAAATAAATCACAAATGTCTCTTTAATATGTGAAAATGTTCACTTACAATGAAATGAAAAACTTCACTCACAATAAGAAATGCAAATGCAAATTACACTGAGATAACGTTTACTTATCTTTCAGATTGGTAACGATCAAAATGTTTGATAACATACCGAGGTTCGTGTTTGTGTATTGAAATAGACACTCTTGTAAACATTTTTTCTTTTTCTTTATGGCAGCTGGCCAATAAAGGGACCTGAACCCATGACCTTGGCATTATAAGGCTGTGCTCTAACCAACTGAGCTAACCGGCCAGCCCTGGAAATGGACACTCTTAAAAATTGCTGATGGTCAGTCTCTGTGGAGGGCAATTTGTCAATATTTATCAAAACAAAATGTATTGCCCTTTGACCCAGCAATTTTATTTCTAGCAAATTTTTATAGCAGTACTCCCACATGTGCAAAATGACATAGGTTATTCTTGTAAAATTGTTTGTAATGGTATAGGTTGGAAATGAATTAAGAATCCTTGAAAGGGATCTAGTTTTTAAATGGTAAAGCCATGTAATAGAATACTACATAGATATAAAAATTAATAAGAAAGTTTTTTGCTACTGATATGGAATTATAAAGCTTCACCAGGAGCTCTGCTCTGGTCTGTCAGGACATGCAGACACACCTAGGGACAGGGATGCTTCCTATCTGGGCTCCAAATCAGAGACAATTAAACAGAGGTGATTCAAAACTGTGTTTGAGGAAGACATGTACATATATAAATGTGCATCACAAAGCTCCTTAAGAAAGCTCAACAGAAACAGCAGCATTTGCCTTTTACATTAAAGGATGAAAACATGTCAGATGTTGTGAGTCTTTTTAAATAACATTTTATTTTTCATTGTCAATGATTAACTTTTGAACCTACTGGGAGAGTATCGTGATTATAGTGAATAAAAAAATATAGATGATAGAATACAAATATTAGGTTATACAAAGTTAGTTTTTTAAAAAAGTCATTGTCCACCAATATTTTCAGGACGTTGGAGTGCTGAAAAAAAAATTTCATTTGTTGTTGTTTTTACATTTCCAGAAGTTAAAAATTAGGAACACATATTGAGAATCATTTGCAGATGCCTATTACAATAAACGTAAAGACCACAAAAATTAAAACAAGTCCTAAGAACCATCATATATACAGATTTCTATACAGAATGAGGACAAAAACAACTCACCCAATTAAAACTATCTCTTATGGTATACATATTCCTTTAAAAAAAAGGATGAAAATTTATCTTCCTATATTCATGTTTATTTTTCAGTTTGATCCAGTATTCCTAATGGTTTTTCCACTCCATAAATTAGTAACTGTTCAGTAGCTGAGAAATATACTATTTTAAATTATACCAAGGGAATTCAGAAACTTCCCTGAATGGATTGAACTTAATGGCCTGATGTAGGTTGAAGATACACTCAACCAACAAAACATCCAGCTGCAACAAGGAGGGAGTTGCTAAAGCATGCCATGAGAGTGGGCCAGGGTTTTGGCCTGTAGAGAGAATATGAGAATCGTACACCTCATTACAACACAGCATCTCAAGGGTGATGTTTTAACTTCCCCTACCTGGCTAAACTCAGATCAGTTGAGCTCTTTGCTAATACAAATCATTTGACACAAAAAGAAAGGATGTTGGGCAAGACTTAGGCTCTCTCAAAAGCTGACACCCTCCAAGGCCCCCGACTTTGATAAACACAACAATGCATCGCAGACCCACACCCACCTTGCTCCGTGATGCTAAAGACCGCTTACAACGTGGCTAGAAACGAGCATCTTTGAAGGGAAAGCAACTGCACTGAATGTTAGACATCACAGGTCCAAGGCCCCCGACTTTGATAAACACAACAATGCATCGCAGACCCACACCCACCTTGCTCCATGATGCTAAAGACCGCTTACAACGTGGCTAGAAACGAGCATCTTTGAAGGGAAAGCAACTGCACTGAATGTTAGACATCACAGACCCGACGAGGCAAAGAGCAGATGCACAGGGCGGTGTGGGTGACGAGGAGAGACGACAGACTGCTCTTTCCAGAGTCTTGCTGCTTTCACTGCACAATCCCAGAGTCCACCGAGGTCTGCTTGCGAGTCGTCTTTGGAGGGGGAGGAGGCGGAGTTTTGCTGGGCAGTGGAGGTGGCAGGTGCTAGAAGACATGAGTACCAGGAAGACGTCACATAACTGATGCTCTGTCGGGAAAGACAGGCTCCAGGTGGATCCCACCTGGCACGGCAGCCGTGATGGAAAGTTAAGCTGCAGACCCTGGGCCAAAATTGCCCTCTCAGCGTGACTTGGGCTCCATTCTGTCTGACTTGGGTCTGGCAGGTCTGCTACACTCAAGATTGGGCTGCCAGCAGCCACAGACCCTTCCGACATCTGAGCACTTTTCGCAAACTCTGCACAGCCCCTGAGAAGTACAACCACCGCTCTGCACGGCTGTTTTAAATCCAAGTGCTATTGATCTAGCTATTGATTTATTGTCCAAGGGACAGGCATGTCCTTGGAGACGCTCTGCAGTGGTGAGATGAGAGACCCTCCCTCCCTTGCCTTCTGAACTGAGAGCAAAGGTCAGCACACTTTTCCTGGAAAAGGGCAGATAGTAAATACTTTCAGCTTTGCAGGCCACATGGTCTCGGTTGTGGCTCCTCAATTCTGCTGTTGCAACCGGAACAGCCACAGACAATCTGCAAAGAACTGGTGTAGCAGTGTTTCAGTAAAACTTATTTACAAAGACAGGTGGCTGGCTGGATTTAAACCATGGGCCATAGATTGCCTTAAATTTCAAGAAAGAACATGAATTTACAACTGCAAAGACGACAGGAAAAACCTCTGCTTAGTGGGCCTGCTGGGGTGTGAATGAAAGCGTGGCCTTTTGTGGCTTTTGGTGCCCTTGTGCCCATCACAGACACCTGATGAGCAGTAGATGTTCTGGAGATAGGGGTGGACCAAGCAGGTGAATAAATGAGTGAACAAATACCTGAGCGAATAAATGAAAAAAATGAATAAGTAAACAAAAGACTGAGCAAATGGATCGGGGAAAGATGAGCACACCGGAGGGAGAACGAACCGAAATGAAAATATCCAGCTCCACGGTAGGAGATTTTTACCAGCTTCTCAGTGCAGGTTTGCATTTAGCTGAATGTGAGAAAAGAAGTTTCAAGGACAGAACAGTGACGCAGTCGTCTCTCACTCACTCCCAAATTTCCTCCTGATTCACAGGCAAGTAAATACAAAAATGACCTAGTGCTTAACATGGAAAGGAGAATAAATGAGAAAAACAGAAGTGATATCATGATATTTAGACATTATAAAAAGGAAAGTAAAATAATAGGCTTGTAAGTCTTTTCAAGGTTGGTAAGAATAGTTAAAAGAAACACCTATTTCGAGGTCTGATAAAATTGCTTGTTCACATAGGAAAGCCACACTGATGAGCCACCTCGCTGAGCCAACCTAACTCGAGGGTCAGACTAGCACGGTCTGATACAAACACAATGTTACAGGTGCTCTTGGTGGCAATACGAGAAGGTCAGGCTTATCACCATTAAGCAAAATGATAGCTCAGATTACTGGTCCTAAGAGCCATTTTGAAAGAAATGACAGCTTAAAGCGGCAACAACTGGAGAAAGAGTTGCCTACAAGCTTGGGGTCAATCAATAAGAGTGACTAGAGGATATCGATCATCCCCCATGGCAGACAAATGATCATTATCCTAAAACCACTCTCAGGGCCAGTGCAAAGGGAGGCACCCCCGGAAACGCACGTGCTTCCAATTAATTCTGACACGCTGACCCCAAGCGTGCCCCCTGAACACACTCTCGTGCTGCAAGCAAATTAAACGAGCAACAAATAGCAGAGAGACTTGGGTCATGAATCTAATTGAATCCAAACTCCCTACTTAAATCGAGCCAAAGTGAGTGCATGTTAGTCCTTTACTTAATCAACCACACACGGCATCTGTAACTAAGAATGATGTATTTAAGAAACGGAGACAATTAAATGTTACCCCCGAGTTGATCTGTAACAAAAATGGAACTGGTCATCTTTTCCAGTTCAGAATCTTCAGAACACTTGTAAGAATAGGGAGACTTGGGGAACATTCCTACTTTTCCAATAAAATAAAGACATGAAAATAAAGATATGATTGATTAAATCATTAGGAAAACAAAAGCCCAGCCAACCCAGTGTTCTCGCTGGACTCCCTGAGTCTCCTTTCATCCTAACATGTAGTCAAAAGTGCCTGGGGACGCCAGGGTGACATTTCTGTACTGCAACGAACCACTTCAGCCTCCTGGAGAGCCCAGAGGGTAGCCTGGTCCCTTCTCCAGGGCCTGTTCCCCACTGCGGCGTCTCTGGGGACAGGGTGCCTGCCTAAATGGCACTGCAGCTCAGAAGAGCAATCTGTCCTTTCAATATGAGGAGTCCCACTGCTTGTTCAGTTTTCTTATAAAAAAGAAATAATCAAGTACATACACTGTGAATAACCGCTCGCTCTCTCACTTCTCTCATAAGAGAGATGATAACCTTGCAAAGCACTCAGTGAAAGTCTCCATAAAAAAGAAAAAGGAAAAAAAAAAATAAAAAGAAACGGCATGTAGAATTTATATTGTTTATCAAGGGGAAAAAACCGTGCCTCACTGTTAGGAAAAAGCCACGTCACCCAATGATGATAACCTTGCAAAGCACTCAGTGAAAGTCTCCATAAAAAAGAAAAAGGAAAAAAAAAATAAAAAGAAACGGCATGTAGAATTTATATTGTTTATCAAGGGGAAAAAACCGTGCCTCACTGTTAGGAAAAAGCCACGTCACCCAATAGCCTCACATCTCCGATGCTCTACAGGAGTGCTGTGGCCTTGTCATTACTTTACAGAGGCTGGACAGCAACAGATGTGACCAGCTGCATGAACAGGAGCAGGAGATTTTACCCTTCAGACTGCACTGCTTTAATTTCCCAAGGCTGTGAATAGTGTGGCCTGGGGACTGATGAACCTGCGAACGGATGTGCCCGCCACTGAGTAGACCATACATGTGCCTCATCCCCACGCATGGTGACCTCGGCCCGCAAGCGTGATTGACAGCCTGGAGAACTAGGAGAGGAACGTGGTGCACCTAAAAGGAATGTTTCTAGAACTGTCCACTGATAACAGAGGCTGTCTGCTGGTTTAAATGGCTTTCTACAACTTTTAGCTAATATTTGCTTTAGCAGGCAGGCCCAGAGACCTGTATTAACAGCCAGGATTAATGAGCACAACAGAATTTCCAAAGGGGTCCAAGCCCTGGGACTGTGCTGAAGAGGGACATGAGCTGGTTATTCACACTTATGAGGCCAGCACCCCAAAGCCAAACAGGGAGGGCTCTCAGGGCTGGCAGCACAGCAAGGTGGGTGGCCATGCCCAGTCTGAAAGCCAAACCTGGCTTTCCTTGCAGATTCTCTGTGCAGCCAGTGCCAGTCACCACCCAGGAGCTGCCAGCAGGAGGGCGATGCCACCTGGGGAACTGCTTGGATATGAGCCGCTCAAGGGCTGAGTGTGTCTAGCAGGAGCATACTGACAAATTGGGGCAATAGTGGCCAACTTTAAAAAAAAAAAAAAAAAAGCTACTTCTCAAAATCAAACTTTCACAGGAATTGCACCTCTACTGGAATGACCTCTGTGGCGATGGCAACCATTTGGAACTTTTACCCCTCTCTTCCTTGTTCCGAAGCACAATACTAAAATGTGCTTTTTGATGCAGTTATTGATAATCATGCAGAACCATAGGTCTTACATACCACTTTGACATCTTTTGTCAAAATCAAATCTAAGCCATCATATGCTTTTTCTCATGCGCTCACTGGCCCAAAGGAAACCCGCTAACATCTGGAATAAGGTATCCCTACTTTGTGGATGGCAAACAATTAAAGACCCATGCTCCTGATTCCCCACTTACCCTCTGGTGTGGAGGAGGGGGCGGAGGGGGTGGCGAGCTGATCAAGTCCTGGTTTTCCATCAAATTCCCATAATCTCCCATGCTGCCTTTGAGAGGCAGAGGGGGCGGAACGTCAGCCACATCCATCCCAGTCATGCCGTTCAGCTCGAAACCTGGAAAATGGGATCTGCTTAAAATCAGACCAACATCCTCACAGAGCCAGACTGCTCACATCACAGCTGCTCAGTGTTCTCTCTCCAAGTGGCAGGGAGGAGCAGAGAACATGGGATCCCCTCCTAATAGCAATGTTCTAGAAAGAGAATAGCAAATATCATATGCAAACTACATCCAGAACTTAATGTAGAGGACTCTTAAAGCAAATGTATTTCACAGGGCCTGGTTTTCTAAAGCCTTGCAGTTTCAAATATTGACCTTGCGGAGGACTGGAAATTTTCCTCAGGCTATAAAGTCTCTGGTGTAAGATAAAGATTTGTGTCACAGCAGGTTGCTGGCTCAAGGACAGACTAGTTACTGATTGAATTGTAAAGATACTGAGAAATTGCAGTAAGAAGGAATGTTTGCTAAGATCAAGGTTTTGTTGATAGGACCACTTAATTGTCCACTGGCATGTCATCTGGCTTGTTTCACTGAAAGTTACCAGCCTATATTGTTAAACTATAACCCCACCTATATTCTCTTCCTGTAACTTCCTGGTCTGGAAAATAAATGCAGGAAGAGAACCCAATTCGGGGTTAATTTTCCCAAGGAAGGGATGCCTCTCGCTGGAGGGTTCTGGGGAAGTTAACCACTTCAGAGCTTCTCACTGCTCAGAAGAGATGGGCTTTGAGTAATCCTTTGTGGCTCCGTCACCCAGGGGAAGTGGGGTGACAAATCCATGGGGGGCAAAGCAACAACTTAAAAGGAGGCATCAATCCACTGGAAAAACAGCAATGTCAACCTGGCCTCTTCTGATCCCCTCCTGGGACCCCTCTGCCTCCACGGCATCTGAGCAGCTGGGGGTGACGGGACTGTCCACTGCTGCTCTCAAAGCCCAACCGGGGTCTGTGGTCAGCGTCTGCAGTTATCACCTGGAGAGCTTCACTGAACGAAGTCTAATAACATAACCAAACAGCAGCCGCTGCCTCTCCAGCCACTCTCCACGGGAAAACCCACAATTGTATGAAATGAAGTCAGTAGCTGCAGTCACTGTGGCCGTTGCTTCAAGTAAGCCAAGGGGAGGTACAATTGGTTTTTCAAGTAAACTGAAAAAGTAGCGGTTGTCAAATGGAGGGATAATCATTAAGGCAGGAAATTTTCTCAACCCTTGTTGAGAGTCTTAGAAATAACTTGTTTTCTTTTATATTAAAGAGAGGAAAATTGGCATTTTTATTGATGGATTGGTCTCTTTTGGAGTTTTCCCCAATGATCCATCTGATGAAAAATTGCTCATTAGGAAGTTGCTTCCTAGGAAGTGGGTTGCGTCAGTTTACATGGAAGTGTTGCCATAGAATCCAGGGGAGCAGAGAAGACGGCCTCTGCTGGTGACTGTCCTCGTGACTGGTCCCTGTGTTTTTGATTTATTGGAATAAAATATACATGACATCAAATTTGCCACTTTAACCATCTTTTAGTGTACAATTTGGTGGCGTTGATTACACAGAAAGTGTACAATCTATTTTCAAAACATTTTCATCACCTAAAACAGGAAGTCTGTACCCAGGCAGTGGTAACTCCACACCTCTCTCTCCCTCCAGCCCCCGCTAACCTCTATGTTACTTTCTGTCTGTATGAATTTGCCTGTTCCAGATATTTCATATAAGTGCAATCACGTGATATATTTGTCCTGTTGTGACAGGCTTATTCCACCTTTTGGCTCTTGTGAGTAACGCTGCTGTGAACATTCACATATGAGAATCTGTTTGAGTCCGTTTTCAATTCTTTGGGCAACAGACCTAGGAATAGAACTGCTATATCATAGATGATTCTATGTTTAATTTTTGAGGAGTCACCAAACTGTTTTCTGCCACAGCAGCAATGATGCCTGTTTTAAATATTTTTTTTAAATTTAAGAAATATTTTTAGATCATGTAGCTCTAGTATAAGGATGTGGAGAGGCACTGCCCAGAGACCACGCCTGCCCAGCCCCCAGGACACTCTGCTTACTCCATCCAGCTCCATCCATCCTCTCCTGCAGCCACAGACTCCATCATCTGACATTCTGCACAACCACTACCGCTCCCCCTCCAGCAAGGAGAAAATCCAGTGCAAAGGACGACCGTCCAATGCCTGGCACAGCCCACTCACAGGGCACGGTGCCCTACTGCTCGGACCCCTCCCTCTGGCCACAGGAAGGAGACTGGGCTCCCCTGTTCTGCTGCCGCCCTCACTCCCTACCTCCTTCCTCCTCCCAAGATTTCTCCTCTCTGATGGGTCTGAATTTAGTGGTGAAAAGCTGGTTACCACTTGCTGTGGGTTGTATGGTGTCCCTCCAAACTTTGGACCTCTGAAGGCCACTCAGAACCTCAGAATGTGACCTTATTTGGAAACAGGGTCCTTACAGATGTAATTAGTTCAGGTCTTAGCAGATGTAATCAATTCAGGATCTGCAGACAAAATCATTCTGGATTTATGGCAGACCCTAAATGCAGACTCCACAGCCTGTCTGGGGGACACTCCCATCGAGTCAGGTGCTTATCCAAACTCTCTTGATCTGCTGCAAGCGGAGGATGTGGTTCTAACTTTAGAGGCTTCCATCAGAGGGGAAGTCACGGGACAGCGCTGTGAATGCAAACGTGGAAAACGTTCCACTTACTGGACTGCAAACTGAAGCTGAGCTTGGCCCGCGGCGTGACCGGAGGGGGTGTTTGCTGGGAGGACGGTGACGATGGGGACACCGAGAAGCGCCTTTCACTTCCAATGACATTGATCACCTGGCTCTTCGGTCTCTGGGGACGCAGGGGACTTATCTACATTGGAGGGACAGAAAGAGCACAGTTAGGATCTGTTAAGGGCTGAGTCATGTCTCCTCTGAAATTCATATGTTGAAGCCTTAACCCCTCGGAATGTGACCTTATGTGGAAAGAGGGTATTCGCAGATGATCAAGTTAAGATGAGGTCATTAGGGGGCCCTAATCCAATATGACAGATATCTTTATAAAAAAGGGAAATTTGCACACAGACACGCACACAGGAAGATCATCACTTGAAGATAAAAGCAGAGGTCACGGTCATGCTCTTATGAGCCAAGAAACACCAGAGATCGCTGGCAAACCGCCAGAAGCTCAGAGATGGCATGGAACAGACTCTCCGTCACAGCCTGGAAGGAAGCAACCCTGCCAACCCCTTGAACGTGGACTTCCAGCTCTGAGAACCGAGGATGCATTCCTGTTGTTTAAGCCATCGAGTGAGTGTGTGGTTCTTGGCTACAGCAGCGGCAGTACCCCACTAACACAGGGTCTCACAACAATCTGTTCACACAGTGGGGGGCGGACAGCACGTTGCAGGTTTCCTGAACATAAATGCAGAATGGCAGAGCACTGTTGCAAGCCATCCGCATGTCAGTGAGAACACAGGGAGCCTCTGAAGGGTCCAGAACATAATAAATAACCTGCTCAGCTCCCAGAACTCCCCAGGCCTTCTCTTAATATTCTGGTCTTCCTTGGCGTGTATGTGAAAGTCTAGAATCTTGCTGAAGGATTTCCTTCATTCCTTTCCCTTGCTTCTCCTCTCATGCTACGTCATTACCAGGCAGGAATCTTTTCCTCTGCTTCTCACTGCTTTTTTCCTGCTCTTCTCTTTGGATGCACTTGACGTTTTCCCTATGTTTGTTACACCAGTAAATTTTGTTTATTTATTACTTACAACCTGGTCTCAGATCATTAGGACTTGGGGAACACAAGCACTTACAAAATTGAGGTAGCAGTAATTAGAAATTAACGCAGCCACAAAGGAGGAGCTGAGATGTCCCCCTAGAAAGGGCAGGTGGACGGCAGCTCCAGGGTTAGGGATTTCTGGGCCTGGTGGGTGGGCCGTGCTGGTTTGGCTGCAACAGAGCAGGTGGCTGCGGCGTCTGCCCTACAGTAGTCTCCAAAGCCAGGGCCAGTCTGGAGGCTACTAAGACTGGGAGGAGGAGATGAGAGCCTGGCTTGGGAGGCAGGTTTAGGCCCTCTGATGGGTGAATGATACAGGCTCATAGCCAACCGGCCTGCTTCCAGAATTATCCTGCGCTGATGGGGGGATCCTGGCACTCAGGCATCTGCAGAAAGGGCTGGGTTCTAGCAGCCCAGCTGCTGTGGGAAATCTGGGCATACCTGGTTAAGTGTTGGGCCCTCTGAGGATAAGTGTGCATACAGGCAGGTGGCAATAAGGACTCAGGGACCATTTAGGTACATCTCCCATCCCTCCCTGCGCATCCCCTACTAGGTACACTCCCATTCAGAGCGCAAAAGGAGGCTTTCCCAGTGAGATGCAAATTGCAGCTGCAGGCCCCAGCTCAGAGAGGCTCAGCTAAAGGTCATGAAATTGTGGATGATGCAAATGAAGCTGGCAGCTGAACCAGCCCCACACGGGGAGAGGGGAAACCTCTGCAGATACTCCCATAGGCCGGTGGGGGTAGGGCAGCAACGGTAAGGCCAGGAGGCCTAGGGGACACTAGGAGGCACTGATGTTGCCCCCAGGGAATGGGCTGCTGCTTCTGCTGCAGTGAACACCTCTCCCTGGCCCTCTCACCCACCTGCTCTGCCCTGTGGCAAGTGGCTGGTCACAGGCACATGGGGTGGCCTGTGTAGGAAACTCCAGGTGCCTGACTCTGTCCTCACGGACTTGGCAAGCACCATCCCCTGAAGGAGGCCCCTTTGTGGACAGACAGGGAGCTGGGCTGGACCAAGTAGGAGGTCAGGATTCCTGGCCTCTTGGTGCTGCAGCTGTGGTCAATCTGAGATGTGGTCAGATGCTGACGGTGATGTCAAGGTTCTGTGCTCCGACTTTGGTGACTTCCTGTGGATTTGCTGAGGGCACCAGGGACGGGCTGTAGGGAAGCCGACATGGTGCTATGCCCGGCCCTGTCTTTTGCAGGTGTCTTTGCAGGGACACTGGGCCACCACTGGGAGGGACAGAAATTGTACTGGAATGGCTCAGAACCTGCTATGTCCTTCGACTTCTTTTCACACAACTCAGTTGTGATCAAGTCTGCCACTTGATGCAACTTCTCTGAGGCCCTCTGTTTTAACATCTTAAAATGGGGCTTAAATTAAAATGTATGAAAGACTTGCCTGGTGTCTGGCACTTAGTGAATATTCAAAATTGCTTAATTCCCCCACCCAGTTATGATGCTTTGAGACTTGAGAACTACTTGGGGCTTGAGAGAAGGAGCTCTCGACTGGCCCTGCAGGGGTTGCTGGCATCTCATCTTCCCGGAACGGGACAGANAAGCCATCCGCATGTCAGTGAGAACACAGGGAGCCTCTGAAGGGTCCAGAACATAATAAATAACCTGCTCAGCTCCCAGAACTCCCCAGGCCTTCTCTTAATATTCTGGTCTTCCTTGGCGTGTATGTGAAAGTCTAGAATCTTGCTGAAGGATTTCCTTCATTCCTTTCCCTTGCTTCTCCTCTCATGCTACGTCATTACCAGGCAGGAATCTTTTCCTCTGCTTCTCACTGCTTTTTTCCTGCTCTTCTCTTTGGATGCACTTGACGTTTTCCCTATGTTTGTTACACCAGTAAATTTTGTTTATTTATTACTTACAACCTGGTCTCAGATCATTAGGACTTGGGGAACACAAGCACTTACAAAATTGAGGTAGCAGTAATTAGAAATTAACGCAGCCACAAAGGAGGAGCTGAGATGTCCCCCTAGAAAGGGCAGGTGGACGGCAGCTCCAGGGTTAGGGATTTCTGGGCCTGGTGGGTGGGCCGTGCTGGTTTGGCTGCAACAGAGCAGGTGGCTGCGGCGTCTGCCCTACAGTAGTCTCCAAAGCCAGGGCCAGTCTGGAGGCTACTAAGACTGGGAGGAGGAGATGAGAGCCTGGCTTGGGAGGCAGGTTTAGGCCCTCTGATGGGTGAATGATACAGGCTCATAGCCAACCGGCCTGCTTCCAGAATTATCCTGCGCTGATGGGGGGATCCTGGCACTCAGGCATCTGCAGAAAGGGCTGGGTTCTAGCAGCCCAGCTGCTGTGGGAAATCTGGGCATACCTGGTTAAGTGTTGGGCCCTCTGAGGATAAGTGTGCATACAGGCAGGTGGCAATAAGGACTCAGGGACCATTTAGGTACATCTCCCATCCCTCCCTGCGCATCCCCTACTAGGTACACTCCCATTCAGAGCGCAAAAGGAGGCTTTCCCAGTGAGATGCAAATTGCAGCTGCAGGCCCCAGCTCAGAGAGGCTCAGCTAAAGGTCATGAAATTGTGGATGATGCAAATGAAGCTGGCAGCTGAACCAGCCCCACACGGGGAGAGGGGAAACCTCTGCAGATACTCCCATAGGCCGGTGGGGGTAGGGCAGCAACGGTAAGGCCAGTAGGCCTAGGGGACACTAGGAGGCACTGATGTTGCCCCCAGGGAATGGGCTGCTGCTTCTGCTGCAGTGAACACCTCTCCCTGGCCCTCTCACCCACCTGCTCTGCCCTGTGGCAAGTGGCTGGTCACAGGCACATGGGGTGGCCTGTGTAGGAAACTCCAGGTGCCTGACTCTGTCCTCACGGACTTGGCCAGCACCATCCCCTGAAGGAGGCCCCTTTGTGGACAGACAGGTAGCTGGGCTGGACCAAGTAGGAGGTCAGGATTCCTGGCCTCTTGGTGCTGCAGCTGTGGTCAGTCTGAGACGTGGTCAGATGCTGACGGTGACGTCAAGGTTCTGTGCTCCGACTTTGGTGACTTCCTGTGGATTTGCTGAGGGCACCAGGGACCGGCTCTAAGGAAGCCCACATGGTGCTATGTCCGGCCCTGTCTTTTGCAGGTGTCTTTGCAGGGACACTGGGCCACCACTGGGAAGGATAGATATTGTACTGGAATGGCTCAGAACCTGCTATGTCCTTGGACTTCTTTTCACACAACTCAGTTGTGATCAAGTCTGCCACTTGATGCAACTTCTCTGAGGCCCTCTGTTTAAACATATTAAAATGGGGCTTAAATTAAAATGTACGAAAGACTTGCCTGGTGTCTGGCACTTAGTGAATATTCTAAATTGCTTAATTCCCCCACCCAGTTATGATGCTTTGAGACTTGAGAACTACTTGAGGCTTGAGAGGAGCTCTCGACTGGCCCTGCAGGGGTTGCTGGCATCTCATCTTCCCGGAACGGGACAGAGAAGGGGAGTCGGCTCATCAGAAGCCTCTTAATCCCACTGCTTGAGGCCCAGCGCCTGGGCACTGATCTCCAGCCTCTGGCCAGGGCTTTCTCTGGGCCACCCTCAGACTGCCCTGAAACATTATGGGCCAGCTGCAGTCCCAGCACACGTCCAAAGGCCTCCTTGAAGACCACGACATGGCTCTGGCATCTGCCTCCCACCTCCAGACAACCAGGCGACATGTGACCACTGTCTGAGTGGCACACAGTCCGTATGGAATGTACCCTCTGCTTTCAGATACAAACAAGCAATGAAGTGTGTCATTAAAAGGTGGTCCCATCTGAGCCCTTTGATCAAGCAGCCCTTAATCAGAGCCATGATGGCGCCGGCTGGTCGTGGGCTGTCACTCTTGGCCACCGCACAAGCAACGTCCATCGTTTCTAGCGAAGGCAGCAGCGGCTCTGCACCTGACTCCCCTTTAAAGCTGACAGCCTGTGAGAACCTCCTCTACCTTTGTTTCCAGTCTACAACTAGCACTTTCTGAATCAAGTTCACCCCAGAAGCAGTCTGTGCCTCATTTTGCACTCCCAAACCCTGCTGTGCGCTTCTGGGGGGATCAGCCGCCAGGCCCAGCCCCAGGATGACAGCGTGCTCCACAATTCCGTGACCGCTACCTGCCCAGGACTGAGAAGTGACCGAGATTCGCTGGGGCCCGCTTTTAACGTTGACTCACCAGCACGTGGCATGTTAAGTCCCCCTAGGTCCTTCTGAAAGGTGGCTGCCAGACGTAAACGCGGAGGAGATGAGGCAGGGAAGGGTTGCACAGGACCGAGTCCAGCTGGTGGAACCCGGGGGGAAGGGGCTTTTGGATTCCAGGTGAGAGGATTACAGCACTTGGGCAGTGACTGTGGCTCAGAGATTTCAGGAAAGAATGCAGGAAGGGCTCCCGCTGACGTGGAGGACTCTTTCCTGACAACAAAAGCATTCCTGAGCGTCTTCCGAGATGTTGGCACGTACATGGGAACCAAGTGCAAGAGAGCTGCAGAGAGCCTGGAATTGTGCAGCCCTGCTGGCTGTGCCCCTTTGGAAGGGAGGACGAAGGAAGACTAGTGTCCTCCAGAGAAAAGCAAAGTTTGCCTGCAACTCCGATTGCTCTACAGCGTCGGGCCACTTGGGTGGGGTTGAGGGGAGCCCGGGTTTTCAAGTAACCATGTAACAGCACACTCGGCCAAATCCAATTGACAGCCCCACTGACTAAATGTGCAGCACATGTAGGTCCCAGGACCTTGTGCAGAGTGAGGGGACCATCCCCGGTAAGTTACCGTTTCCGAAAGGATCACAGCCTCAGCCTGCTGCAGGGGAGCGTCGGCCGCTTTAAATTCCTTCTCAAATATCTCCTGGTGCTTGCTGTTCCTTTTCTCCTTCTTCTTGTCCTTCTTGTCCTTATCCAGGTCATCCTTGTCCAGCTTGTCCTGGGACCTGGAGTGCATTTTCTTTGGCAGGAGAGGCTCCAACGCAAACCTAAAGGAAACGGTTCTGTAAGTCAATGGCGTCTTAATAAGAGATTAATTGCTTTTCACCCTGCAGGTATGTGTAGAGCCACTCACAATCCATCTACGCTCGGTGACTTTTATAAGGAAAGGAATGATTTAACAAGGGAATTGGGTGGAGGGGGACTTCAGATACATAGCAGTGACTGTAAGGACTGTGTTTGGATCCCAATATAGACAAGCTGGGGAAAGACAGGACAGTATGGCACATGTGAAGTCTGACCGGACCTCTGAAGACGGCACTAAGGAATTACTGTTGACTTACAATGGTAGGATGGTATTTTGGATATATATCAAAAGGGGAGGTCTCGCCTTTTATAGACTTACATTGAAATACTCACAAACGCACTGGGGCAAAATAGGCAGATGCCAACACGAAGAAATTTCTGGTACCCTAATTCTCACCAAGTTTCTCTGACGACAGATACATCGGTTGCTTCCATGTGGGAGCCCCTGGGACGGCTCAGTCAGAAGCAAGCCGATGCCAGCTCACAGGTACCTGGAGATGCTTTCAGGTTTTCGGCCGAGAACTGAGCTAGACACAGAGCTGGGCTCCAGCTATGCCACGTGCTAGTGACCCTCAATGTCCTCTTAATCTCTGGGAGCTTGACGGTCTCATTTACAAAACGTAATGAGGACACCGCCACCGTTCTGCCTACTGCCACCAAACAGCTGGTGTGAAACATGTTCATGGTTAGACTACTGAGTAAACGGAGGTTGGACTAGTTTGCTACTTTAACACAGGATGGTATATGCTCCTCGTTTCTCGTCCTAGTGAGTCACCTCAGAAAATGAAATGGGTCCCGCTCTGAGACAGGAATCTCTCCTGCAGCTCCTGCTGTAAGGAAAAGCTAGGAGAGAGGCCGGCATGAATGAAGCCAGGAACACACCTTAAAACCTTCCGGCAGAACTCACACGTAAAGTACTGCTGCTATTAGGATTTTATGTTTTCTAAGTATAGCACAGGAAAACGGTATTTGAAAAGAGATATGGTCTCTTAAAAGGAGTTACAGTCTTAGCTACTCAGGAGAAAAAACCTGTATTGTGATTTCTTATAAAAGCATCTTTTAAGCTGTGGTCTCCACATCAGTTCCATACAGTCAAAAGATGAAAAATAGGAAACCAAGAGGGTTCACAGAAGCTGCCTGCCCCTGAGCTGCCCAGTGTCCAGGCAGTCCCCAAGCCAGGTGGCTGAGCTGGGCCCACCCTGCCCTTGGGAGCTCCCAGCCCTCACGGCAACCCCCAGGCCTGACATCCCTGAGCACCTGGAGAGTAAACTGGCTCCCTCAAGGGGAGAGTGATTTCAAGAGAAGAAAATCTAGAAAGACAGTCACATTTCCTCCCAGTTGTGGTTTCTCTTAAACGTACTTCTAAATGGGATATTTGGAACAAAACCACTGCTCCGATTTTTTTTGACTTTTGGTGGCTGGGATCTGAACTCGTGACATTGGGGTTACAAGGCTGTGCTCTACTCTAACCCCCTGCTCTGATTAAGGCATTACAGCAAACTTGCTCCGCAGTACAGGACAGGTAGCATGGAAATCAACACTTATATGGACCAGGAAGGGAAGGATCATTCACCAAACTGCATCTAAAACCCACTAAAGATGCACATGCTGAGAGCAAGAACCACTTTCCTACTTCTTGCTTCTCCCTGTCCAACGTGGCTGTGCAGCAGGATCTGTTGTTCAGGGACTTGTGCTACTTAAACAGTAATGGTATTGAATCTAAGCATTGATTAGCAATAGCTGTTAACAACCCTAAAGGAGAGATAACCAGCTTTGACGTGCCTCTGAATGAAAGAACATACTATGGACCTACGAAGAACCTGCGAAGTGGTCTTGTCCCCAAATCAAACTTGAATCTGATCAAACTTCTAACTGTAACTCGCACTATGCAGGAGATGTGGAGGCCAGAGGCACATGTCACACGACCCTACAGGGCAGGCAGTCAGCAAAATCCAGACTGCAGGGAACAGGACAGGATAAGCAACCTAGGCTTTTCAACAAATCAGTCACAAAGGAAAAGAAAAGGAAAAAAAAGTGGATTAAAAGAGACAGAGATAATATCAACCAAGTGCAAAGTGAGAATCTTGTCTGGATCTTGTTTCAAACAAATTGTAAAAAAAAAGAAAAAAGCAGGGCCAGCCCAGTGGCGCACTGGATAGTGCGCCGCTTGGGAGTGCGGCAGCGCTCCTGCCGAGGGGTTGGATCCCATGTGGAGATCGTTCCCGCTCACTGGCTGAGCGCAGTGCGGGCGCAACACCGAGGGTTGCGATCCCGTTGCCAGTCCCCGGTACGGGCGCGACACCGAGGGTTGCGATCCCGTTACCGGTCAGTAAAAAAGACAAAAAAAAAGGATTTATGACATTGGGAAATGAACACTAGTATATTATGATAATATGGAATTCCCGTTAGTATTTTATGTGTGATAATAAAGTAATATAGGTATGTTTTCTAAAAAAGCGTTCTTACCTTTTAGAAATTTATATTGAAATCTCTGTGGTAAAATATGATGTCTGAGATTTGCTGGAAAATGTAATACGGGGGAATCAGTAGGTGGGACACAGATGGAAACCAGATTGGCTAAGAGCTGCTCACGGTTGACTGAGACGGCTGACGGGACACAGAGCCTCACTAGACCATTCTCCACACTGTGTGTGTGTGTCTGACATTTTCTATGGTAAGAAGTTTAAAAAACAGAAAATGATTGATAAAATATACTAGTATTGACTTTGATCATGAAGGCATTTTGAGATACCTGGATTTTTCCAACTGGATATACGAGGATACTTCAAGAAGTCTGTGGGAAGATATGTGTTATCTTTTAACTCTATTTTTCCATGAACTTTTTGAAGTATCCTCAAACGTTAACCAGCAAATCAACATCCATTAGATATTAAATATTATATCTATTATAAGCAACAACCAAAAATCTTCGTGATTTTATTCTAGGTGTTGCAGCACTTGAGACAATTAAGGTGGGCAGAGGAGAGGACCTGTGCTTTAAAATCCTGATGAGTATACGAAGAACCAAGAGAAAGACAGGCTGAGTTTTATATTTTTCACTTATGAGAAGGAACTGACAACAGGATGAGCCTTATTCTGCATGTCAACCAATGCCATTTGAGACCAGAGCTTCATTTACTCCACATTAGTTAGACAGGGAAGGGTGGTAACCCCAAGAATGAACAAAAATCTGGACTCTAATAAAGATGCGTTCTAGTTAAAGGTTAAACAAACGCCTCCTGGAGAGGAGCTGACAGGCCAAGCTCGTGTATTCGCATGTGCGGTCTACCACTCTTCTATCTAAAACTCTCCATCAATTTCTACCCTAACCCCTGTGTTCTTAGAAGTATAAAAACCTTTCATAACTAGCCTGAGGATTTTCTTGGGGAGAAGATGAATTAAATTTCCTTAGCAATCTCATGCTAAGTGACAAGCATATATGATTTAAATACCTCTAAACTGAGAATTTCCATATGGACTTGGCCTCATAAGTATCAGACACTGATAAAAATTACAGTTAAGAAAAAAACGTTGCAAGTCTCCATTGAACACATCAGTTGCTGGCAACAAAAGGCACTCAGAGTTCAGCGATCCCTTGGGGGTCTCTAGAAGTTTGTGTCTGCATGCTGAAGGGGCCAGGAGCCTGCGGGTCTGATAGGGTGATGGATTGTAAGCCAAATGAGATGGGACAAACACACAACTGTGCAAACTCAACAGTAAACAATTAGAAGTTCTTCCCTGATGCTTAAATTACATGCAACATATTTCCTTGTTGTATAATAAGAACAAACTTTACATGCTTGCCATTTGAAAATGAAAAAATATCAATACTGAGGTTCTTCTTGCAATAATCTGTGTTAATGAAAGAGCCACAGTGAGTGCTCAATGAATTTTAGATAACGAATCTAACTAGTAGGTTCTTGTTTCCCTCTTAATTGCTTTGTGCTACCAGGTACTTGGGAGCAAAAACGGGTCGTCTCCAAGTGGTCTTGCAGGACGAGGGGGCTGTGACTCTACTTACGTGAGGTACTTAGGGTAGCCAGAATCTTAGAGACAGAAAGTAGGGTGGCTGTTGTTGGGGGCTGCGAGGAGGTGGGGGGGGCTCTTATTCAATGGGTGCAGAGTTTCAGTTTTACAAGATGGAAAGAGCTCAGGAGATGGACGGTGGTGATGGATACACAACAACGTGAATGTGCTGAATGCCACTGAACTGTGCACTTGCAAATGGTTACGATGATAAATTCCATGTTATGTGTATTTTACCACAATAAAAAAAAGTTGAAGGAAAACAAAAAGGGATAATAAGCCTCATATTTTCCAGGGTGGTCACAGAAAGTATGGGACAGATGGTCATTCTCAGAAGTATTCAACTGAAACAGCATTTCCCTTTAAAAGGAAATAAACCTCACCGGGGGAAAAAAAAATAAATAGAAAATATGCTCACACACACAAAAAAGAGGGCCCAGACAGCCCTCAGTTAGGCCTGACTATGTGTGACGGTCGCTCAGCAGGGACAGCACCCGCGGTGGACGGTGGAGGTCGCACTGTGCTCAGACCACGCCAGCCCTCACCTGGCAGGAGCCCTGGACGTGAGCAGGGATGTGCCGAGGCCAAACAGTCCCCAGGGGCTTTACGATTGGATGGAAACCTTACCCAAAGTGGTACCCAAAGTGAGGACTTCCTTCTCAGCAACTCGCAAGACCCTGAAAGCAATGTCGGGCACTACAGTCACAAAGTCCTGGAGGCTCTCAGTTTCGAAGATAGTTCTTTGAAACCATCCCCAGTTGTGATAAAACAACCCCAGGGTCCTGGTCCTCATAAGACCCCCGAGCCGCCCCCTTTCCCACGCTCCCTGCTCTGAGTCCGACTCACCCATCGGAGCCCGGCCTGGACGGGGTGCTGTCGGAGGAGAGGGAAGAAACCGAGGCCACGGACAGAGGCCGGGAGGAGGAAGGCATCGTGAAGGACCGCACCATGGACCGGGGGCGGCTGCCTCTTCTGTCATCCAGACTCGAGGGCTGAGAGAGAGAGAGAGATTTGTCTGAGGCCTGCGCCTGGCGTGGTCGGGCTCCTGCGACGACGTGGTCCGAGCACCGTGGAATCTCGACCCCAACTG
>NW_007731789.1:33837-34948 GCF_000696425.1 Galeopterus variegatus | reverse complement strand
CCCTCCGAGTTACAAAAGCGGTCGATTACAGATTATATAATTCCATATCCACATCTGGAAAGTGGGCCTGTTTCTTAAATATGTGATTCCCAAATAAAATACTACTTGATTTGTAAACTATCTGTTTAATAGTATAAAGCTCAAAATTGCAAAAGGGCAGGAGTTGGTGACATTTTTCTGTAAGGGACCAGATGATCAGTATTTTAGGCTTGCAGGCCATATGATCTCTGTTGAAACTACTGTGCTCTGCCACAACAGCACAAAAGGAGACACAGACAGCACAGAAATGAATGAATATGGCTGTGTTCCAATAATACTTTATTTACAAACACAGGCAGTGGGCCACAATTTTCCAACCACTGGTTCAAAGGATGTTNGGTCTCTGGATGGAATGTTCCAAAACAAGTGTCATTGAAATACTGCACGTGTTAACATCTAAACGGCTAGAAAATTCTAGTGAACCTGTACCCTGGCCAGATGTTGGCACATCTGGGATGGCAGCTGCTGCACAAGCACTTTCTTTTAACCTGACGATGTGGAAACCAAATTCCTGCAGGGCACACTTCCTCTCTAGGTGGTTTCAACTGCCCACCCCTCACCCCCACCCAAGTTGGCATCTCCTGCAATCAATCAACTACAGAAGACCTGGACCATGGTTCCAGCCCTCCGAGTTACAAAAGCGGTCGATTACAGATTATATAATTCCATATCCACATCTGGAAANACTTTATTTACAAACACAGGCAGTGGGCCACAATTTTCCAACCACTGGTTCAAAGGATGTTGAGCTGGAATTTGCCAGCAAAGAGGGTCTGGTCAGTCCTGGACTTGTGTCAGCGATGGTGCCCTTGGACATCTCCATGAAGATGTCTATTGTAATTAGCCAATTTTTATAAGGAAACTAAAAGGGAAATGGTTACTTGTAGATTACCCCCAATTATGAAAACATTACCTGCACAAAATCTAGAGACTCAAAGTCTACGTGATATCCTCTTCTCAGACTCTCTGGAACATAATCAGAGGGCAAACCAAGGCCTCATTGCCAGATCCTGTGACCCTGTACTATGTCCTTGCTGTTCCCAAAGATCCCAAAGAAGAGCTCTGTCAGCTA
>NW_007731789.1:29916-32855 GCF_000696425.1 Galeopterus variegatus | reverse complement strand
TGAACGGATAAAAAATGGTGGTCAAGGGCGTGGTTTGGAGGGCTTTCAAAGGAGAGAGCATGAGGAGGTTTGTCTCTCTCTCTGCTCTGTCATTTTCGCAATGTGATACTCTGCCATCACTGCTGACACCACCAAGGGTCTCACCAAATGTGTTCCCTGGACTTTGGATTCCCAGCCTCATAAACTGTAAGCAATGAATTTTGGTTTCTTATAAATTCCCAGTTCCAAGTATTTTGTTACAAACAACAGAAATGGACTAATAACGCCCACCTACTCAAGCCATCCTACCTACCTGTCCAGAAAGAGGCTGCTTTCCTGCCTCTCCCCTGAACTGCCTCTGGCTTGACTTCAACATGATCCTTTTTGTATACTTGTTGGGGAAAAGAGGGAAGCGAGCCAGCAGCTTCATACTCGGTGATATCTGTGGCTTGCAGGACACTACCTTTATATTCCACCAACCACTGGGCAGGTGGAAAAGCAGCATCCGAGGAAATGAAGCTGAGCACACACAGGTGAGAAGGAACTTGACTTGCCCAACATTTGGGTGGGGCCCTGGCACTTGCGAGTCCTAGTCCTAAGAGTGCCCAGCATGTCGGCTTCCACGTCTCTGTGATGGAATGACCTTCACAGCAGCCACGAGGACTTGGCACTGGGTGAGTGGTCGCATGGTCATGGACCAGGAGGTGCAGACACCTCGTGAGGACAACCTCGCTGCAGCCCCTGAGCCTCCTACCCCCAGCTCCCCAGGGCTGGTGATGTCTTGGTCAGGACGAGTGAGTATGGACTGGGATGAATAAAGGAAGAAGGATGACAGAAGTAGGGCTGTGGCCAAGGAAGGACAGAAGCCATGCTCACACTCCCACATCTGCATGGCATTCACAGCTGTAGCCGTGGGCTTTTCTCTGCCATTCACCTGACAATTCCTCCTAGATGGAGCAGATTCTCCAGGGATAATGGAATCAGGACTCTATTTTTTCCATCTGATGCAATTAGAGTCTCACCCAGTACTGACAGGTGTAGCTGCAGAGCCAGGACAGAGTGCACAGCTGTCTCCTTGTCCCAGCAGCAGGGCTGGCAAGTTAGGAGCTGGGGGTGTTGGGAGGAATCACTCTGTCCTTGGGGGCTGGCAGCATGGGGATTAAGTGAAGCAGTGCAGGTGAACACTACAGCGCTCGCCACGCCGGACAGCAGCTCCCCCCGCCCTGGCAGTCGTCGTCATTTCAGCCCGAAGCAAAGCTCAATTCAGTTCTCTCGTGGAGAGCGGCCGGCCCTGCCTGGTGGCTGTGAGCTTGGCACCCCTCTCTGCCAGCTGTGCTGTGCTGTCCTGCCTTGACCAGCCATAGGGCTGCTGCCCGCTGAGTTGTGCCCAGGGATGGGGGAAGGAGGGTGTTAGCTGAATTAAATCACAGTGATCAGTGCTTTATCAAGAAGGGCGAGAAGCAGGTACATTTCATGGTCGCCTGGAAACTTAACCTTCCAGAAGCTACACAAATGCCAGCTACAGACCAGAAGCCCACAGAGGGTGCCATACGGCCCCCCAGGAGGGACTGGGTGGAAAGGTGGGTCTGCTGTGGGGAGCAGGGCCAGACAGGGCAGGTGTGTGTGGCATCAGGAGCCTTGACTGCACCCCTCAGAGGCCACAGGGGTGGGGGAGATGCAGAGACTGAAGCCGCCCGATCAGCTCTGCAGCGTAAACAGAGCCCGGGCACCTGCTTTCTTGTAAGCCATTTCACACTGCTTCTCCTGCCCCAGGGACTGCTTGTGGAACTCCAGCACACGGAACAGGTGAAGCTGCAATCCTGCCACTGAGGCAGGGGCTAACGGCTCAACCTCCCAATGAACACCCTTTCTAGCAGCCTCTGAGGAATGCCAGGTTCCCAATGGCAGCTGTGGGGAGAGGCTGAGTGTGGAGAAATCCTGGAGGCAGGAGCCAGGTTGGGGCCTGCCATGATGGCGCAGGTGGCAGGGCGACGGTAGCAGGGTGAGCCCCAGCACTGCCAGGGGAGACAACTGCTGGAGCCGGGGTGGGGGGTGGTGAAGGATGATCCTGGGGCTCTCCTCTGCGATAGCAGCCAGGGAAGGGAGAGAGGGGAGACGGGGCGTGCAGGGCTGAGGGGCTGGTGGGCCCCCAGGAGGAGTTGGCAGGAGGCAGGTTAAGGGGAGGGTCTGGAGCTCAGGAGAGAGGCTGGAGCTCGGCAAGAGGCCCTCCATGGTGGTTAAAGAAATGAGGTGCGTGGGAGCAGAGAGGGTGGAATCAGACGATAGTCCCCTTTCCTCCCCAGACTCTTACAGGAAGACCGGATGAGAAACTGTTCTGGTCTGTGGGCCGGCAAAGGCATGGGGAGCCCGTGCTGGATGCAGCTGGCGCTCTGGTCTCTTCCCTGGGCCCCTGGGGTCCGCATGCCTTGCTCCCTAAGGGTCAGGGGAAGCTCCAGTGAATGTGGCTCCCGAAAGTCCAGGACTGATAAGATAAAGGCCGAAGTGGAGCAGGCCAGAGGGCCTGTGTATTAAGAAGTCAGAGGGTGTCCAAATCTTCTCTTTCTATGGCTTAGGCTGGCTCGGAAAAACGGACAAAATGGTTTATGTCCTTTCTATGGATGTTTTATTTTTAAATCCATCTTTTTAAAAACAGGATGACACTCTATTGCTTTTCAAAGTATTCTGAGATGCTTCCAAGTTTCCCAAGTAGATAAGGTAGAAAAGGCTCATCCCAGACTGCTTTTTATGGCCACGTTTCTCAAAGAATGACAGGGGCATCTGCCTGCCCTTTTGCCTGCTGCAGAGCCCACTTTCGGGGTCCCAGGATAGGGAAGGACTCAGGAAGGCAGCTCCAGGGACAAAGCACCCAAGGGTGGCAAGTACACCCTTAATTCTGTTCCTCGACTGCCCTCCCCATAAGCCTCACTGCCCTTAGCTGGGATGCCCTGGCTGCCCCTACA
>NW_007731789.1:27711-29576 GCF_000696425.1 Galeopterus variegatus | reverse complement strand
CTCGACTGCCCTCCCCATAAGCCTCACTGCCCTTAGCTGGGATGCCCTGGCTGCCCCTACAGAAAAGGGCAGAGATGATGTTGTTTCAGAGTGTGGTGGTGTTGAGAAAATACAGGAAAATAGTCAGGGCCCCTCAGATGTTCAGAATCTTGCCAAGCATTTGACTGGTGTCCTGGGTTACGGACTTAAGTATAAAGGATGAGTGGCTCTGATCCACAGTGCCCTCCAATGCCAGGATGCCCCCTGGGGGGGGCATGGGGAGGCCACTACTGCTGCTGGAGGCTGTTGCTGTAAACTGTTGCTGCCAGGGCCCCCGAGACCCTCTGCGAGGCTGCTGCCACCAGCAGACCTGTAAGCTGTTGAACCTGTAAGCTGCTGCTGCCGTTGCTGAGGACTGAGCTCATGCCGTCTGCCAACGGCTCCTGGGATCCTTCCCAATTACCTAGCATGGACCTGTGTGTGAGGGGTCTGGTGTTCCAGCCTGGCATGTGAGGGGTCTGTGACCCAGTCTATATGATTTGCCTTAATCAACAACTGGTGTAGTCACCTAGCTTTTCAGGTGGAAATCGCTAATCTCTAGCCAAGGACAGTGGCTGCCTTGAGCCAGAGGAAACTTGTCCTTGAGTAGGGAGACCCCCCCACAGCCCCCACCTTCCTGCCCTGCTTGCTTTCTTCCTCACCTGGCCCAACAGCGAGCATGTGCAGAAATAATGATTCAGCAGAGAAAGAGATGTGAAAGTTGTTTGGGGAGACAGTTTTCTGTAATTTNTAATAATCATATACAGTGTATATTGACAAAATAAAAATTTAACAAAAAATAAAAAAAAAAACAAATAAACCTCTGTAACAGGGTAAAAATAAATTTAAAAAATAAAGACATAAAAATAAAATAAAATAAATAAAAAAAATAAAAAAAAAAAAAACTTCAAGATTTGACAAGTGTTTATTTCTTAGAAAGAATTAACAGTAGGGCCTGACTGTGACGCGCTCCAAACTCTTCTTGCTGCTCGAATCTGATTGCGATGACTTGCAAGCTCCAAAGCTATCAAGCCCTCCTTGAGAATTCTGACTGCTTGAAAGGCCCTCCAGAGGGGCTGGGAAGGACGGCGCCCTGATTTCCAAGCCTGCTTACCTGCAGCAGCTCCCACTGGCCTGTCAGTCCCAGATTCCCACCCGCTCAGTTTTCCGACCAGAGCCCTGCGGCTGTTGGGCTTTGTCAGGCTCATGCCCTGCTGGGCCAGGACCCAGGACCCCCTCGTGTAATGAGCACCAGGCCCTGGGCTTGGAGGCACAGGGGCTCAGCTGTGACCAGCAGGGACGGGGAGACTGGGAGAGCACGGAGTGTGATCATAGCCAAATTAACCCCTCTCAGGGAGAGTCCTGGTCTTTTATGCATTTCCTACCACGAGGGCAAGAGGAGAAAAAGCTCTGCAGAGTAAAAGTACTGGCTCTGGAGGTAGACTGATGGGGTTCAGACCCTGGGTATGCCACTTGCTAGCGTGTGACCTCGGGCTTATTCAACTTCCCACGTTCCTGTTTCCTTATCTGTAAAATGGGGATGACCACCTTGCCTCCTCCAGAGAGCATTACGTAGATTAAGCAAATAAATATTCACAAAACACTTGGAAAGGTCCCTGACATGTGGTAAATACTGCAATGGTGTTTTCTAAATGAGATGAGTGCGTGAAAGAAAAGAAGCATGCTCAACAGAGAGCGCAGCTGAGGACTTTAGAGGACAGCAGACACGTGGGGCTGGACCGAAGAGAAACCAAGATGGTGCGTCTCATTCAGCAGCAGGGTCCCTAGGAGTGGAGAAAGGTGCAGTGTGTCGCAAGAGGCAGAGGAAATACCCATAGCTCACCTTC
>NW_007731789.1:24183-25954 GCF_000696425.1 Galeopterus variegatus | reverse complement strand
TGTAGGGAGAGCGACGCTCACCCGGGGAGCAGTGCTGTGCGTAATGTGTCCGCTCTTCTTTCCAGATCAAACTGGCCGATTACATTCTCCAGCAGTCACTTTACCCTCTTTACCCCCAAAGACAAAACTGTTTCAGTGAAAATCATTTGGGTTTTGAATCGGATGTGACTGGTGTGGTGGTCCCCAAACCATGGCCATGCAATCACTTTCCCAGAACAGATTTTTCTGTGCTTTTCACTTGAGCTTGGGAAGAGCTGCACTTTGAATTTTAGATGTAACTTGTTCTGTTAGCAAAGGATCATGTCAGAGTGCAAGCATTTTTTTTTTTNAGGAGTGGAGAAAGGTGCAGTGTGTCGCAAGAGGCAGAGGAAATACCCATAGCTCACCTTCCTTTCACAGGCTGCTTGGAGACCTGTGCACACACCTGCTTGATGCCAGCAGGCGTGGGATTCTCGTAGATGAGGAGAGGTTTCTTTGCCTCTTTTTGCCACATGCCCCTCATCCCAGAAAAATGGGGAAAGAAGCCATTTGCTGTGCCAAACATCCCCAGAGTCCATGGGCAGTCAGGGTGGGCCCTGCCAAAGCTCCCAGAGACCACAAGCAAGGAAGGAAGCAGGGCTCTGAACTGCACACCAGGGTAGTGCTCTGTGGTGTGGTATATGGCCTTGCCCCATAGTTGCTAAGACATGGCTCGTGGGGACTGTCTCCAGCCTGCTATGAGGTTTCAACCATATGGCTTTTTGCATCTTTAAACACAAGCTGCCCTTTTATCATGCTCCTGGGCCTGGCCCCTGCTCAGAAACCCTTCAGGTACTCAGTGCAAAAGCCCAGTTCTGCCCTTCAGCAGCAGGGCCTCCTGCCCCACACTGGCATCGCAGGTTCTTGGAGGTTGGGTGCCTCTCCAACTGCTCCTTATGATTTGCCTTCTGCCCAAAGCATGCCCGCTTCTGCACTGGCCTCTGGCTGGCCATTCAAATGCCTGCCTCACAGCTGTGCTGAGGGCGCCCTTTCTACAGGCAGTGTCCTCCCCATCCTGTCCTCGTCTCTGACTTATCCTTCTTGCCATCCAGCAATTCCCACTTCCTCCAGTAGGTAAGTCTTTGTAGCCCATCACATCGACCTCAGCCTAGGCACAGACACCCCTCTGCTGGGTGACGTCATGACAGAGTGCCGGTGCCCTGTGTGTGACTGAACCCTTTGTGTCTTGATGCAGCTCTGGGCTCTGTCAACCAGCTGAGTTGCAGGGGCCTCTTCCGTTGCTCCACGACACTGGGGTGGATTGTGTGCACAGCAGGTGAGGGGGCATCTGGTGTTCAAGCAAATTCATGAATGTTTACTCACCCTGACACTCCCAGCTACCAAAAGGAGGTGGCTGGGTTGCTGGAAGATGGACTGACGAGGGGGCCGAGCTCCCTTCAATCCCACTTCCTAAGCAGGCGTGTTGTGCACAGCCCCTCTGCTCTGGGAGCCTGCCACGGCTGGACAGTGGCACCACAGACACCCCTCTTCTGCGACACTGCCCACTCACCATGGTCCGGACGCCGTACTGCTTCTCCACCTTCTCCTTCAGCTGTCGGAAACAGGCTTCCATCCGCTCATGGAACGGCCTCAGCGCTTCTGTCACTTTGTCTCCATGAATCCTGATCCCTTCAGCCAAAAACGGAATCTGAAAAACACAGAGTTTGATGCCCCTTATTTCTTGGTTAAAAGTGTAGGGAGAGCGACGCTCACCCGGGGAGCAGTGCTGTGCGTAATGTGTCCGCTCTTCTTT
>NW_007731789.1:22499-23680 GCF_000696425.1 Galeopterus variegatus | reverse complement strand
TTTTTTTTTTTGCTAAGAATATTGCCTTTACAGGCAATTGAGAACCCTATTCCAAAATGTAAAAATCTAATTATATGTGATCTATAGTTCTGAAGGATATTCATATTCGGAAAGGAAAACCAAATTTATTCTTCCTTAAAACTAAAAATAATTCTTTCTCTGCCGATGCTGCTGTCACAATATATCCATGCCAACACTTCACTTCCGAGTGTGGAGATGTAGCTGACCTTTAAAAGCATCGTAAGAGAGACATTTTCATCTTCCCAGCTGTAGGGGCCCGCCAGAGTCACTGCTGTCGAGGTCGGTGCAGGAGAAAGCTCTCCCTCTGTCCCTGGCCTCTGCCTCCCCCTCAAGGCTCGGACTGAGAGACATTCTTCAATGCAATCAAGCTAAGAGCTTGCTTCTTAATAATTTCTAATTAAATCAAGACACTGATTAAAAACAGATTTTCCTGATAGGACTGAACACCAATCTAGATGAGCAGATTTATTAGTAAGAAGGATAATAAGTACACAACTGAATTCCATGTGAACAGATTCAAGAAATCTTATCAAGATGCATCAGTGCGTGAAGTGTATTGGTTGCCATTTATAGGGCGCAGCTGTTCCTCCCGTGGCACTCCAGGAACCGGGGAGGAGCAAGCACTCCCCATGTGCAAGGCCCGCCAGCCCGAGCTCCGCCTGCACTGACGCAGAAGTTTGTTTTGCTTGATAGTTAGGCCTAAACCCAAGGCACATGGCAGTTTTCCCTTTCTGGCCAGTTATCACAAAAAACAACAGCGACAGTGTGCAGGTGAGATTTCAAAATAGAAGGGGCATTTAAATATGCCAGGTGAATTCCTCATGCAGATGGTCGCTGCCCCGGGGCCAGTCGCAGGGCACTTGGGCCCAACAGCAGAAACTGCTCACTTTTCTTCCTGAGTTCTGCCTTGGGGATGATGAAGGCACTGGGACACCTTCTGGTGAGATGGTAACTGTGCTGTGTCCACCTGGGTGTGAAGGCCAGTCTGTGTGGGGTGCTGTCTCAAGGTGAGAGCATAGCCTCCCTAGATACTGAAAGCATTTTTGATTTAGTATGGACCTTCCTCAAATGAGCATACTGCAATTGAAACAGTTCTGCATTTTTTTTATCGGTGTGATTAAACTCTTAATTGGTCAGATTGTTTTCATCAAAGAAGCTAC
>NW_007731789.1:4789-22213 GCF_000696425.1 Galeopterus variegatus | reverse complement strand
GTGTGAAGGCCAGTCTGTGTGGGGTGCTGTCTCAAGGTGAGAGCATAGCCTCCCTAGATACTAAAAGCATTTTTGATTTAGTATGGACCTTCCTCAAATGAGCATACTGCAATTGAAACAGTTCTGCATTTTTTTTTATCGGTGTGATTAAACTCTTAATTGGTCAGATTGTTTTCATCAAAGAAGCTACTTGCTGGAAGAGAGCTAAGGCCATTCGGTTTAGGTCACTGGTACTGCCTGAACCACAAAATGACAGGTAAACAAGGTAGGAGAATTCATCACTCCCAGCAGTCCCTGACATTGACCGGATATAACCTTCTTATGGGATGGGATCTGTCCCCCATTCTATGTCTATTTGGGGCTGAACTGCAGCTGTGATTCTAAATGGAAGAAAATAAAAAGATGTTCTGTGTAAACACTCCAGTGTATGACGTCTTGTTATACAAATAGAAGCCATGGAACTAGAGCCTGAAATGGTCTACGGAGGCACTGTAGTTCAGTGGGCTGCAAGCAGGCTGAGCATCAGAATCCCTCAGGCAGATCCCTGAACCCCACCCTGATTTGCTCTAGAAGGCTCCTAGGAATCTGCATTCCTAAAGTGTTGCTTAGAGCCCACAGAGGGCAGAACTTTCCCAAAGTCACACCTCTAGGTGTTCAAAGTGATCCTGCAACCTGCTCGGAAAAGCGCTCTCCTCGTGGGTGCTGCTGCATTTGAAGCTTGCTCCTGCCTGCCCCCCATAAAGATCCCTGCCCCACCAGCAGCACAGAACACATGGACACCCAGCTCACTGTTCCAGGAACACCGCCCCTGGCCACAGCAGTTGCGACTGTCATCAGCTGGGGTGATGAGCGAGTGTGGTCTTTCATCTCTGCACATTTCAAAAGAGAAATATGTGCACATCACAGCAGTTTAATATGAGACTGTGTGGATTCATTTGTGGACACTCAGCGGGGATACTCAACAATGACAGCTGCTTCTGGGGAAAGACAGACCTGTGCCTTTGAGGAAGTGGCTCATGACCTGGTGTCAGGTGCACACCCAGAAGAGGCACCACACAGCCTGCACCCTAACCTCCGCCTCCCACCTGCTGAGGAGCAGGGCAGCACCATCTTCTATCTCAGAGGCAGCAACAGAGCAGAGGAGCTGCCTGGGACTTATTAGCCAGCCTTCACAAGCGACTCTAGGCATCGGAGCTGCACTTATCATACACTGGCGATGGAAACTCTGCAAACGAGTCCTGCAACTCCCAGGAGGAAAACTCACTCTGCCCTGATAGAATTTCAGGAAAAAAAACCAAACCAAATGAACTAACAAAATGAGAACAAAGCAGTTTGATAACTCCAAACTTCTTATTTTTAATGAACGTATGACTCAATTACCAATACTAAGATGTGGGTGTTCAAAACATTTGCAAATGAAAGCAAAATCACATGTAATGTTTTGAATATGTATTTTTCATCACTCTTTGATTTAATGAAGTTACTAGAAAACATTCTTTCAACTTTCCTGTGAGCTGCTTTAAAATTCACCCTTTAATATAGTTATTAGGGGTGATGACATAGTGCTGACATAAAGTTGCTCTCTGGGGAACAAATTATTTTCCTCTGTAGGACTTGAAACTCTTAAAATCCAATTTGCTATAAAAGCTTAACAGGAAAAAAAAATCAATAGAACTTTTGCAGACCCAACTAGTTTTTGTGTAGCAATGGTTTTATAGCCTTCAGAAGAGTTTTGAATTTTGTACCCTTTAGTTTCTATAACATCTAAAATGAAAGTATTCAAAATTTTAAACTCTCTCACTCTTTTAGTAACAGAGGGAGACTGCCTGCCTACATGAGGCTTACACTCCATGCAAAGAAACCATCGCTGGCTAATGATGTCCCTTCCAGTCAGCTCTGAGGGTTTAAAACAATTCCAAGGCAAATAGATTTCAAATGCACGCAAATCTGTTAAGTTTTTATATATAAACGTTATAGCCATTAGAATGGCTATTACAGAAAAAAACCCAGAAAATAACAAGTCTTGGTGAGGATGTGGAGAAATTGGAATCACGCATCACAGCTGGTGGGAATGTAAAATGGTACAGCCACTGTAGAAAACTCTGGCAGTCCCTCAAAAAATTAAACAGAATACCATATGATTCATCAATTCTACTTTTGGGTATATAGCCAAAATATTGAAAGCAAGGACTTGAGCAGATATTTAAACAACCATGTTCATTAGCAACATTAGTCACAATAGCCAAAAAGTGGAAAAACCCAAATATTCATCAACAGATAAATGAATAAACAAAATGTGGTCTCTTCATATAATGGAATATTATTAGGTCTTAAAAGAAATGAAATTCTGACACATGTTACAACATGGATGAACCTGGAACACATTATGCTAAGTGAAATAAGCCAGACACAGACAGACAAATACTGTGGGATTGATACAATATTTGGATGGTACCCAGAGTAGGCAAATGCATAGAGACAGAAAGTAGAAAGGTGGTTGCCAGGGGCTGGGGAGGGGCGAGGGGGATGGAGCGTTAGTGTTTAATGAGGACAGTTTCAGTTTTGCAGGATCAAAAAGTTCTGGAGACGGATGGTGGTGATGGTTTCACAACAGTGTGAATGTGCTTAATGCCACCGAACTGTACACTTAAAAATGGTTAAGATAATAAATTTTATGTATATTTTATCATAATTATATATAATAGATGTTATGTTCGTGTATAAATATAGAAGTACTTAGAGTTATAAAAATCCATTCTGTCTTGTGCATCTAAACACAAATTAGGAGAACTTATGTCTTAAAACCGAAGCTCAGCCTCGCCACCCTAAGAGGTCTCAGTGGACAATGTCCTGATGACAGAGAAGCCACTATGGTGAGGCTCCGTGGTGATGGCCAGAATAAAATCCCCACAGAGGAGCAGCCTTGCCCTGTGCTGACTGGGCACAGAGAAGCCGCACAGATCTCCAGGCCCCATCTGGGAGCCTGGGGCTCCAGCTCAGCAAAGCGGCCTGGGGGAAAATGCCAGCCCAAGCTCAGGCAGGCCCTTGCCCCAACTCTCTCTACACCCTTTACTCAGCCTGGGGCGTGCACATTAGACCTGGAGGAGATCTTGCATACAGCACCCTCCTCAGCTCCCACAGGAGAAAATGAGGCCTAAAGAAGACAGTTGCCCAAAGTGGCAGAGTAAGTGCAGCCGAGCACCCAGGAGGACCGGGTCTGGCTGTTCCCTGCACCGTCAAGCTCAGGAAGGCTCCCAGACTCATCAGCAAGTAACTGGAAGCTGATCAAAGGCCACCCTCCAGAGTTACCTTCCCTTTCAAGAAAGACTCGGGGGCCTCTAGAGCATGAGCAGAAAAGCAAACTAAGATGCAGAATTACAGCTGGAAAAACACAAATGAGGACACACGCCACTCCAGAGCCTGATTCCAGAGCACAAGAGTTGCTCTGTGGCTCCGACCTACCAAGGCCGAACACCCTTCCTGTGACACGACAGAGCTAAGATTTCATGGCTCTGAGCTTGCTGTGGTGTTGTGTTCCATCAATGCCAGGCAGAGAAACATTTCCAGCAGCTGGTATAATTGGCCAAGGGGAAGAAAGAGACCTTGTTCATTTGCAAAAGACAATTCTCTGGGTGTTCAATCCATGACTGCACCCAGGAGTTGGATTAATCGTGGTGGCAGTGGATGGTTTTACACAGAGGAGCACATGGTCAGGTGCATTCTGATGACCGTCCTGGGCCTCCATGCTGGCTGCACATGTGTGCTGAGGCGACCCAGGCAGACATGGGCCTAGACCCCGTCTCCCCCATCCCCCCCAGCCATGCAAGGCTATCATGGGACACTCTACCTGCCAGGCAATCAGGTCCTTGAGTTTCTCGATCTTTTCGTGGGCCTCAGGGTGCTCCTGCAGGTACCGGTCAGTAAAGAAGGCCTGGTGGAGACATGGAGAGCCACTCAGTACGCCTGCTCATCTCACACAGAGTTTTGCACACCTACTGCACCCCAGGCTGTGGGGTTGAGCTGTGCATAAAACAGACCCACACCCCTGCCCTCGCGAAGCTCATCCAGACTCTGGGTTGAACCTTCCCCGGATCCAGGGCAAAATATCCGATACAGTCAAACTCAGTGGAGCTAACGGGCAGCCAAGGAGGGTGTTCACAGTGGCTTCCCAGTGCCTGGAGTCCAGCAAAGGCTTGGCTCACCTGGATTGCTTGGTCCTGGTGGGTGGCAGCGATGACAGCCCTCCCTCCCCACTGCATGCCCGTGACCCAACCTGGCACCTGCTCCAGGCCTGACCCAAACCTGAAGGTGGCAGAGCTACCTTTTTGTCCAAGGGCAATTAACCACACCTTTGCAGCCCGCTCTCCAGACCTGTCTCAGTTTTTACTTTGTCTAGATCAGGGGTCAACAAACTTTTTCTGTGAAGGGCCAGAGGGTAAACATTTTAGGTTTTGTGGACCATAGGGGTCTCCACAGGCCATAAGTAAATGAATGGGTATGGCCATGTTCCAGTAAAACCTCATTTGCAAATGCAGGTGGTAAGCTGGAATGTGCAGATCCGTCTAGACTACCCTCCACATCCTGGAGCTCCCACCCATTCCCACTGAGCTATCACCCAGGAGACCAGCTGTCCAGGGCCCTCCACCGGACCAGCGCTGCCTCCCTAGCCTAAATATTCTGACGCTTTTGTTTTTCTCTAAACCTGTATCTTACAGCTTTAATGATCCCAGGCCTCTTGAAAGCCACCTGAGGGTCACCCTCCAGAGCTCCACTAGCCCAAGCTGGGTGGGTCAAGCTGTCTGAGGACCCCAGGGGAGCCATGCCTGGGCTCAGACCGTGACCCTCCAGCCTGCAGAGGCCCCTCCTGCCTGGCTGTGGCTCATCACTGCTGAGATTGCCCAATGAGACCAGGATAGTTCTGGGCTTTGGGGACAGTGTTTGGAATTTCCAGTCTGTCCCAGGGCAGGGGAGTAAAGAGAAAACTGGCATGCCACGTGCCTTTTCATAATTTGCGAAGCCTCCCATGACGGCAGGGTCCACGATGCCATTCAGGAGCATGGAGAGCGGGTTGATGGGGAGGCTGGGGTCATCCAGGTGCTGCTGCACCATGCTGTTGATCTTGTCGTTTGTCAGCTGCATGGTCTCAATGGCATTCTCCAGGGGGCTGATCTCCACCTGCAGTGAAGGGAGACAACACGTCAGCCCACCACTGGCGCCAGCTCTGGGCCTTGCCAGAGGAGCAACATGTCAAGGTGGGGCAGGTGTCCTGCTTCTCCACACGCCTTCCCAGCAGTTTTTGGACATGATCACTTACAGCCCAACCAAGAGGAGCTTGGCATTTTATTATCATCTCTTGCTTCCAGAGACGGAGCACTCACATGAAAATTCCATAACAGCAAAAGCTGCTCATCTCTGGGGTGTGCGTGTGCACGTGTGCATATGTGAGCACGTGTGGCCATCCAGGAACACACACAGCCTGGAGTGGTGTCTGGACACAAACTGTCTGCTTCATAAAGGAGGCTTGTTCTCCACTGGTTTTATAGCCGGTGAAGATTTTAGCGAATTATGAGGAAGCTAGGAGAAGGCCTGGGCTCTGTGTGAAACCTGCTGTACCTGTCTGACCAGGGAAGTTGCAAGAGGGGCCCTGCCATGGCCTCCACTTACCCTTTACCCCAGGGCTGGGGACAGAGGGGCTGCTCATCACCCCTTGCAGCCCAGCCTCAAAAACCTCATTGGCAAATCTGACACTGATCAGTGGGCCCTTCAGTGCAGGAGGCAGGGGGACCAACTGCCTGTCCCCCTCAGCTTCCCTGGCACACCTCTCTTGCACCCCTGTCCTCCTTCTCTGGGGGACTTCAGGTCCTTGCCAAATCCCAACACAGTGCTCCTCTGGTTCAGAAGTGCAAGGAGAACATGGCCAAGTCTAAAGCAGGGACCACACCTCCCACCAGGCCTCCCGACCAGGCTAGGCCATGGGGACCACGTCCGGGATGACCTCAACCCTAATTTCAATCCTCCCAAAGGAGATGTGGTGGGCCCTGCCATGTGCATGAGTCCTGGGGTGTCCTCTGCATGCGGCCCACAGGGGTCTCCTGCTTTCCTCTCGCTACAGCCTCGGGGGACTATCTGAGAGATGGAGCCGGGGGAGCAGAGAGGAACCAAGAACAGACAGCTCTGGGAAATGCCCAACCCTGGAATGCTGCCCTCCCCCCATACCATGCTTCCCAGGCCCTGGAGGTACCATCCAGGAGCAGGACTTCACCACATGGACACTGCAGGGCCTTATTCCACTTTGACCAACTGCAGACTCCAGGTTGCTGATCCCATTTGCCACAAGAAACAATCGTGTCCTAAACCAAACCAGGTTAGCTGCTGTCCCCACAGATACCCCATGGTGGTTGGTCCCAGGAGGCACAAGCAGGGGTCAAGGGGATTATTGGGCTTCCAGCCTCTTAGTCTGTTAAAAAGCAGCCCGAGGGTGACGCACATCCTCATGCAAGGTCAGGACGCCCCCTCTCTACCTCCAAGCTATTAAGCCGGCTGGCTCCCGGAATCCCTGATTACAGGGGCTTATGGCAGAGGCTCATTATGAGGATTACTGCCTATTTAGGAAGGGCTTGCTTTTCTGTCATCTCTCACACATCCATCTCCAGCCCCAATGGCCCCAGCAAAGGGGCTGCACGTTTGCCACCTGACAAGTAACTCCTGACAGCCTTCCGTCCACCAGCCACTGCCTGGCGCTACGGGGCACAGAACGGGAGCTCCCAGGGCAGAAAGTGAAGTGTGCCCACAGTGAGGGGCAGGCAAAGGGCCTCAGGAGCTCAGAGCAGGATGGGGTGTGAATGACTGCAGGTAGCTGTGCGGGGTGGGGAAGTCTGGCAGATCACGGGGCTCCCGGAGCTGCCCAGAGCTCACGCAGGCATGAACAGAAGAGAGTGGACACATGGCTGGGAGAGGGGTTCCAGCCACGTCCTAGAGCCAAATCATCAGGTGTTTCAGGGGGACTGGTAAACTAAATTACAAGCACCACACCTCTAGGTGAGATCCTGCCAGGTACAAACAAAAGGCACCGAGACACAGGAACAAAAACGTACATATTTCAATCAGATCTTTCTGTACTGGCAATTGCCACGGCCCTGACATTTCAATATGGTCAGTAAATCTGCTGCCAGACTCTGGTTCATGTAAATGAAACTGTCGGATATCTCACCATAAATGTGTTTTGTGCAGATGAAACTGTCTGATAGCTCACCTTAAATGTGAGTTTCATGTAAATAAAATGTTCCCACAGCAAAGGAAAGTTTAGCTTTGCTGAGAGATGGGAATCATTATTAAAGTGCCGGGGAGGGGTATATTCTCAGGCTATTTTTGCTTGAAATGAGCAAGTACTATTAATTAATTTATTTGTCATGTAAATGGTAATAAAACCATCCGGAAAAAAGATCTAAAAAGTTTATGTCAACTGGAACTTGTCTTAAACTTTTCATTTAGTTAAAAAGAAAGAACTGTCAAAAGAGCACAGCTGTGGCTGAACTTAAATGTTTTGTAAGAAGAAATGAAATCTTAGTTCTGGTTTTCTTATACGCTAGAGGTGTGTGGTCACAAAGCATTCCCACTGAAATACTGGTGGGCGAGGAGATGCTGACACTGAGGAACAGGGAGGGTGGTTACATGAACTGCAGCATCTGCTGTGTGCACACGGGCCACAGTGACCAGGTGACATGCTCGGGTGAAGACGGTGTGTCAGACCATATCAAGAAGGAGGGGAACGGACGATTCCTTACCATGAAAACAGATTTGACCTCAAACCACCTTAAAATTCCAGGTAATTTATATGCAGTTGTGTATATGGTTCTCTCAATCCACATATTCTGCAAAGGGAACAGACACACAACACTTATTAGCAGGATGTCAGCAGGTGGATAGTTCTGCCCTAGCAGGGACTTACAACGCCATGTGCTACGGGACACAGAGTGGGAGCTCCCAGAGCACAGAGTGAAATGTGCCCAGAGGGAGGGGCAGGCAAAGGGCCCCAGGATCTCCTAGCAGGGTGGGGTGGCAGCGACCGCAGGCAGCTATGTGGGGTGTCAGCCCCATAGCATCAAGTCCTACAGGATGGGGGTCCACCTGTGCTCAGTGTAGGGCAGGTGTGCCTGGAGGTAGCACCTTACAAGTCACATCAAAGTGTTCCTGTCCTAGACAAGCTTACCCACCTCCCTACTATTTGGCAACGAAAATACAATAGGTGAGCAGTGAAGATATATATATATATATCTACCTCAAAATGAGGCGGCTTCCCTCTTCAGCAAACGGATTTTTGGAAAGGCTCCAAGTGAGTTTTATGCTGGCCTAACTTAGTGTTCAAAATAAACTCAAGCAAATGCATTAAGACTGGATTTAATGAAAGTGATCTCTCACATTCTAATATAATCAATATCTTAAGCTTTAAATTTTTTTTAAGATAACTAATATGTTCACATGAGAACATAAGATAGGGAAAATAGAAGATAGGGAGAGAAGTCACCTGCTACCTAGAGATAAAAACTTAAACATTTTAGTACCTATTGTTCAAGACTTCTTATTAAGTATTAAAAAGTGTATATGTATATTTTAAATAAAAACACCATTTTACAATCTGTATTCTTTGTACATTAGTACATTACATACAGCAGGAAACTGTTTCAGGACAATAAATACAATTCTAAGCCTCCATAAAGGTCACGAACTCCATTGTAGGGGCAAACTGCAAATCCTTTGTCCCACCTCCCACTTGGGCACATCTAGCTTTGCAACAACCTTCTGCTATTCTAGATCTCCCTGTAAAGCAGGATCACCGAGCGCTGTGAGTCTGTCAATAGTAATGTAGATAGAAATAGATGGGATAATGGAATGTCATATTTCCAGGAAACTGGCCTGGATCTTAGAAAGCATTTATCCCAAACCTCTTAGATTCTAGTGGAAGAAAGGAAGGGCTGGCAGAGGCCTCGGGGACACGGGGCAAGGCTCCTGCCTCCCTGGCCGATGATCCTTTTGCACCTGGCGATAGCTCCCTCAGACACTAGCCCTGGAAATGCAAGCAGGTGTGCCCTTTTGGCCATCTCTAGCCCACACCTCCAGGGCTTTCTCTCACACCAATCCACTCTGCAAGGGGCCTCTAATTTGCATCCTTACAGCCGGCTCCCGCTAACTCAAAGCCCTGTCCCAGTCTCCCCCCTCCTCGGCTGGCCTTCCTTGCTTCCCAGAGTTTCACCCCTTGCCGGGTTTGGAGGTGCTGAGCTGCCACACTTAGTTCTGGGCCTGGCGGGGCAGCTTCTCCAGCCCCCTGCCCTTGGAGCCAGGCTCCCTGCACGAGACGCAGAGCCAGGCTTCCCAATAATACAAACCCCCTGCTTAGCCGGAAGCCTGAGGCTTTGTCAAGTGTGTCAAGGACCAAATCCTGTGGCTTCTGAACACTTCATCCACATGTGAGGATGTAAACGGGGCCATTAGGGGATTCTGGGGCCATTTAGAAGAAGCACAGCCTCCGAGGCTTAGCACAGCTCAAAATGTCAGGAGTCTCGGTCACCCTGAGCTGTGCACCCTTTGGCAAGTCGCTTGACCTCCTTGTGTCTATTTCTTTACAGTATAAGAATATACATACTTGCCAGAAGGGAGAGGTGCAAGGAAAATTCAAGAACTGCCTCTAAATCTTGCAGTCGAGAGACACTATATAAATAATAACATCACTGCTTCCAATGACTGCAATAGACAGAGATTGCTCAGGACCACTGTGCTTCACGTGGGTGTGCAGGTGGATGTGCCTGGGCTGAGTCCTCCCTCGCTACTACAGACAACACTGCAGTGACCCATGACCAAGCAGGTCCAGGAGGCTGGCATTCACCAAGAAACAGGGTCTTTGTTTTCAAGCAACCAGTGTGTTACACCTGCAGAATACTTTAGAATTCACCTGACTCCAAGCTCCCTCAAGCTCCAAGTTGACACACAATCAGGCCTCAGGGCTAGAGGGACTTCCCAAGCAGGCTCTCAGGAGCTGTGACAGGAGACCCACAGGGACTGCCCTGAGGATGAGAGGATGGAGGGAGGACACCTGAGGGGTTTGCAGGAGAGTGGGTGGTCACCGCTCTTGATTTAAGGTGCCCGGCTGCAAGTGCCCAGAGCTTCCTTTTGGGTTGCAAGAAGGGTGCTAATTCATTTGTCACCTCCTGCACTCCAGATGCCTCCAGAGTGCAGACAGAGGAAGCCATTCCCAGCAGTGATGGTCCCCCTCTGGGTCCCTAGGGCTCATGCCTTTGTGCAATAGGAACCTATACAGGGATTTCTGGAGGTTTATCCAGGCAAGATGGAGAAACGTTAACACAAAACACTGTGGTTTACTTGATGCCTTTTGAAAATGGAATCCATTAACCTGGTTTTATGTACAGCGTACTTCAAAAAGTAGAAGGAAACGAATAGAAAGACTCGTATTATATTTGAATTCTATTTTTCCAAGAACTTTTTGAACTATCCTTGTATACTTTTTAAAGGCTATAAGGATCTGTGTTAGTATTTCCATGACTCTAATGCAGTGATTCGCAATAAGGGACAATTATCCATGTCTGGAAACTTTTGATTGGTTGGCCCAACTGGGAAGGTGGCACTCGCATCTACTGGCATCTAGAGGTCAGGACGGCCCCTAAACATCCTACAATGCTCAGGACAGCCCCCAACACAGAGAACTACCCAGTAGTGACGTCACTAGTGCCAAGGTAGGAGCCCTGCTGCAGTGCGCTGTGCCACAGTGAAGTTCAGGCACTGGCCCTGGATGGTGAGTGAACAGCTGGATCTAGATCCAGCTTGTCTCCTGACTGCCATGTCACCTGCAGAAAGCCATGTCAGCAGTCAGCACACTATTTGTAACTAGAGATACCAACACCAGATGCAGCACCTGGGGCTCACTGGAAGACAGCTGCCGTACAGGCAGGAGGGAAGGATGCATGCACCAGCACTCAAACAGCAACAACCCTCGATCACAGACCTTAAGGACCTCAGTGATAGCATCTGTGAAATGTCAGTAGTTCTACTAGTTTGGAGGAGGTACCAGATCGGGATTTCTGCACATAATGTACAAGGACAGTAACACTGTCTTGGGGGTAGACTTTCAGACCACACTTCCCAACAGGCAGTTTTGTAGGGGGTGGAATGAGGTGTTTTTGTTTGTTTGCTTTTTGTTTTGGTGGTGTTGGTATTTTGCTGCTGTTGTTGTTTTTACCGCAAATTCATTGTCTGGGTTTT
Source organism: Galeopterus variegatus (assembly GCF_000696425.1). Classification (NCBI taxonomy): domain Eukaryota; kingdom Metazoa; phylum Chordata; class Mammalia; order Dermoptera; family Cynocephalidae; genus Galeopterus; species Galeopterus variegatus. Next base: position 10,942 of record NW_007731789.1, on the reverse strand, counting down.
TCTCTCCCTTCCGGATTGGCCGAGAATATTCAAATCGCTGGACCTCGTTCACCCTGTAAAAACTGCACAGAGACAGACAGATCATTAGACATTTAACCCAGAAAACATCTGATTTGCTTTTAGACATAGGGTCTGGCCTCCGAATATGTCACTATATCCCCAACCTTGGCCTGAAGTGATAGCCTTGGCTTCCTCTCCCAGCCAGCCTTGGAAGGGAAATGTTGACAGGTGGAAAAATTAACTTGAGTTTTGGCCTCCTCCCCATCCCTGCCAGCCCTCAAGGGAGAAGAGACGCTGAGTAAGAGTGAAATGGGCAAAAACAGAAAAAAGGTGATGCAAAGGAGAGGGTTAAAAGGTTTTGTATTCACTTTATGTGGTTATTACTTTTTAAATGGTTTTAAACACTTTAGGTTCTGGTCTATAAAATGCAGATTTTGCAACCACCCAAAGAAGGGCAGACATGGACGTAAGCAGCTGCCTTCCTCCCTGGGTCAGGGGTGGGTCTCGTGCATGTAGCTCGGGCAGGTGCAGGGAGATACTTCTCCCCCGACACTGAAATGTAGGCAGACGCCCACATCAAAGGAAACTACCAGAGCATACTCTACAGTTCCCCTTGCTGGATGCCTGTCTCTGAGAAAAAATGTTGCAAGCCTTAAAAACGTATGCTTGTGAAAGCAATCACTTGTAAATAAAGAGTCCTAGTTTATTTCCCATTTTTGCTGATGAAAGGTGAAAGAAATGATGACAGGTTAAAGAAAACACCCAACATCAGGATACAAAATAAGCGGATCCTGAGAAATATTAGGCCATCAAAGAGGTTAATTTTTCATTATGGATCAAATAGAATAGAACATGGATCAAACAGAAAAGAAAATTCTTAACATCAAAGAAACGTCTGCAAAAGCAGATGTTCCTACACCACTGCAAAGTCAGGTGCAGTTTCAACTGAAAGGCATGAAATCTCACTCAGATTCGGACAGGTGACTCATGAGGTTTAAACATCACTTCATAATCCCATATTATATAATTGCTGTGCTGTGGGGTGAAGGGTTCTTCTCATGTGCATCAGCAAGAGCAAATGTCCAAATCCTTTTTCCCGCCTTTATAAAACGCAGACACTGAGGCAACACCCAGATGTACGGACTCGGATTTGCTGGGTGTGGGGCTGGGCTTGTGTACCACTAAAAAGCTCAACTGGGATTTCTACCCCACACGGTGGGTCTATAAGGAGGCCAGAGTGCTGCCTCGTCCTCCTGCCTGAGATTTTGTTGACTCTCGACCTTGGGAATAGCCTATGCATCCTCCTGGAACATGGATTAAGTTCTTCCTTCACTTTTTTGGATGCTGACAATAATTAGCTTCCCTTGATCTTGCAAGAGGATAGAAAGGGCATCTGGAAAGCTAATCAAAGACTAAGATCCATCCTCTAAAAGGTGGAATTATCAGCAAGAGATCTGTATACAGCTTTTTACCATTCTCATGTTGGGTAAGAAAAATGGGACCATTACCTTACAATCTGCTCTGACACTGGCCTGTGAAATTTAGGAGGCAAATCAAGTTTGGGCTTTACTGTGAAGCACTGGATATCTGCAACGAAGTGGGTTAAGGATCCATTAGGCAGTGTGGACATCGACCATCCGAGAAGCCCCCCAAGTGCACCCAACCATCTGAATGAATGGCGTCGTGACCGTCTGATAGTCGGGATGGTTGTTTTAAAGGATACATTGGCCAGGAGAGTTTTTAATATCGTCGCCTGGCGGGGATGTTGTTTTCATTTTCTCGGCATTTGGAAACTGAGTTAATAGCCGAGCTTCAAAATCTTCTCGACGTTCATACTCCTTCCCTCGGTAAATGAAAACTTTTCCCTAGAAACAATGACATTCATTAAATAACACCACAGGGGGAGGGCTGGGAAAAGTTCACACACAAATGCACTCATCTTCAAAACATGCTGGGCAGTTTAAAAACAAAATGTCATTGTCATTAAATTGTCAAAAATGTCATTAAGAACAACTTGTAATTTTTTTACTTGTAATTGCATTGGTCTTATTAATCAAGAACACACAGACCTAAGTCATGTAAGTTAATGCTGTTTAAGAAGCACTGAGCACTACATTACTGAAATCTGGTGATACATTTCAGTCTGAACAGTAACAACCAATTAAAAAACTACGAAGACCCAACTGAGCAATTGGAGCCTCATGCCATAGTGGGCATAAAATGGCTAGAGAGAGGGTTAAAGGCAGCCAGGGCAAGTGGGTAACGATGTCTGTATTTTTTTCAGGTAAGCCTTAATTAAGAAGTTTTCATCCTGCTCTAAGGAGTTTAAGACACCATGAGACTAAGGTGGGGTCAGAGCCTGAGAATGGCCATCTGGAGCTGACTGTAAGGCATAGCCAAGAAATTGGTAGAACCAGAGGAAGAAGGATCCAGATCAAAGCAGAAAGGTATTGGGCTCTGGGCCTTCCCTGGTGGTGAGCTGCTGGAGACGGACGGAGGGCAGGACTTCCCTCGCTGCACCCAGAACTGTCCAGACCATCATTCATCATTGAATGACAAGGTAAAATACACAGTGCTCTTCTTCTAAGGGCTGGGTTTTGTCCATCTCAAATGACACTTTTGTCACCTCCCTACATTACAAGTTGGAGAGCCCTCTGGGGGCTGTTATGGACAGCTGGGCTAGGTGACCTAGGGGTGACTAAGCAGGGGAGCATTCTTCCTTACACAAGGTTGTCTTGTTGGGGCCATTTCTCTCTGGTCTCCGTTCCTTCACGGATTCAACAAAGTATGTTCTGAGTGTCAACGGAGTCACAGAAAAGCAGCAATGGGTAGACAATGTAATGCTACTGCTGGGTTTTGAAGCCTTCTGCCTCCCCCCACCCATCCTGCCCCATCTTAGGGCTGTGTCAACCTAAATGAAAACTTCAACCAGGAGAAGCCACAGAGGCACAAGAAATGGAAGTCTGGGGGCAACGCTTTTCACAATGGAACCTGGATGCATTGATGCACATGCTGTTTTGATCAGGGGACACTGGGTAAGAGTCTCCAGACAGGCTGGTCCTGAGTCAGGTGAAGCCTGCTTTATCTGAGGTAATCCCTAGACAAGGCCAGAGAGGGGCAAAGAGAGAGACAGGCGGACGGACAATGAGTGAAAATAGCATTTTGCTGCATATTCTTATATTTCTCTCCTAAAGACTCAACTTGAAGTTAAGTTAAAATTTGTCTAATTAATGGATTTTTAAAAACATAAAGAGAGATCTTGTGGTACTCAACCAATTTATCCTTGTTCTGGTCTGAATGTTTGTGTCCCCCCAAATCCATATGTTGAAACCCCACCCCCATGGTGACGGTATTAGGAGTGGACCCCAGGGAGGTGATTAGGTCATGAGGGCTCCCCCTTCATGAACAGGATTAGTGCCCTTATAAAAGAGGGCCCAAAGAGCTCTCTTTCCCTGTGAGGACACATGGAAGGTGCCGCCTATGAGGAACAGAACCTAACCAGACACGGAATCTGCTTGCTCCTTGATCCTGGACTTCCTAGCTGCCAGAATGGTGCATGCTAAATTTCTTTTGTTTATAAATTATCCCGTGCAAGGTATTTTATTACAGCAGCCCAAACAAACTAAGACAATCCCCTTCCCTACTCCCAACTTATTCTGTGTTCTTATAAATCACCAACGAAGGAACATTCTAAGAATTGAATATTGTTTTTTCACTTTGTACTTAGGTATGTCTTAATGTACCATTATGGAAAGGAAAGTGTTCTATTTCTCTAAAAAAATAATGTCAGGCAGAAACCAACCTAATCTGCAGTCTTAATCAGAAATATAAATACACTGCATGGGCACCCTATAAGACTATATCAAAGCCACACACTTCAGAAACTCAGTAAGCTTTAATGTATCACAGGCTACTATGAAACTAGCATGCATTTATTGTTGTTTATACCAGAAGACAGACAGACAAAATAAAAGTGTATATAAAGACCTTAACAGAAAAACACTAGTGAGTTATAGATGAAAACACTAGTAACATTTTCTAGAAACGTCAATTACCTTGCATTCTGAAGTGGTCCCTTCAAGCAGGAAAACAAGGGGAAAATGTACATATAGTCAAAGATATTTATTCCTTGTAAGAACTATAAATATTAATATAAATGAAAAAAAATGGGATCAATTTTTAGAGAAAAACAAAGCAAAAGAGCCAGCCGGTCGACTCTCAGAGGCTGTGCTCTCAACACAAACATCCCGCCCACTTTTTGGTAAACGCTGCTGCCACTGCCAGGTTGACCCCTGCCAGGTGGTCTGTGAAGTGCAGTAAACACGTCACTACAGCCCCACAAAACCACTCAGGTGTGGTGGGAAAGTCAGTTCAATAGGAATCAAGCCCGTTACACTTTTTATTTGTACTTTGCATTTTGTCCTTTTGATGGTGGAGATGACCCAGCACCCCCCATCCCCCATGGAGCCTGCAGTGCATGTGAGCTCCCAACACGGCCCAGCAGCTACTGGCTCAGCGACTGCCGAGGGTTTCGCTGCAGGCACGCACTCGAGTGTGCAAGGCAGACTGCTGTCTTGCTCTGGATGCCAAACAGTCACCCAGCACAGATCGTGGTTAGTGGCCATATAGCCCAGGCAGCTCTCTGTCCACAGGACCACATGCCCCAACACAGCACCGGTCTGCCATGGTTTAGGGTTGGTCTCTCTCTTTCTTAGAGACATACACACTGGAGCGTATGTACAAATACACATGCTAATTAAAGACATTGATTGACTTCAACTCCAAGTTCATTCTAGCCTTCTGCTTTGTTTTTTATGTAGAATAAAGTTAATTTCCAATTCCTCCCTAATGTAGAGCTTATCACTGAACATCCTTTAATGGAAGGGAAGACTTTCTTCAGAATTTGGGTTTCTGATCAGCTGCTGTCTTAGCTGCACAATGAAGGCAACAAGAGACACTGACCAGCAGTGGCTAGGACGGGGCCAGATGCCCCAGACACCAGGCAGGACACTGGGTGAACAGGCCAGAATTATGTGGGCCACTCATGTAAAGAGTGACTGACATATGCTCAGTAAAGGGAACATACGCATCCTATGGGCTCTGTATGAAGAGATGTCGCACACTCTGACTCCTGTGGAATCAGAAACCCCGGGGGCCAAACAAGCACACCTCTGGGACCAGAGAAGTCTCCTAACTGGTTTCCACTGCCCCAGATAGCTGTGCTCCTGGCACAGAGCTTCTACCCTAAAGCCAGAGGAATCATGCATGGCTTCCCAGGATAAGAGAAAACCATGCGTCACAAGAAAATATCATAAGAAATGACAAGAAATCATGACCCACTGCCCAATAGCATCCAAGAATGTGTTTTTGAAAAACTTTAAACAATCCTACTAGTAGGCCAGGCAGCACTTATTGACATAATTGTCCTCTGGCTGCATGTGAATATGGGGAAGTGGGCGTCCGGCAGGTGATCAAGATCACCACTTCAATCACGTCTCCAACAGCACGAACCTGTCTCAGGGCTGGCGCGCGACTCAGTGCCCAGCACTATGGCCATGAAAGCGCATTTCCAACTTCTCGTGTAATTGAAAATACACGTGTGTAGCAGCATTATTCACAATAGCCAACAGGTGGAAACGACCCAAATGTCCATCAGCAGATAAATGGATACACACAATGTGCTCTATCCATACAATGGAACAGTATTCAGACTTTCAGGAAGTTCTGTCCTGTGCTACACCACGAATGAGCCCAAAAGACATTATGCTAAGTAAAATAAGCCAGACAAAAAAGGACAAATACTGTATGATTCCACTTCTATAAGGCACCTAGAGTAGTCAGATTCATAGAGACAGGAAGGAGAATGGTGGTTGCCAGGAGCTGGGAGGAGGGGGATGGGAAATTTGTGTTTAGTGGGGACAGAGTTCCAGCTGTGTAAGATGAAAAGTTCTGGAGGTGGATGGCGGTGAAGGATGCACAACAGTGTGAATAATGACGCTGGACTGTACACTGAAAAATGGCTAAAATGGTAAATTTTCTATTATGTATATTTTACCACAATTTTAAACACACACACACACAAATCTCTAAAGGGGAGTTATTTTCAGGAAAAATCAGATGGAAAAGTTATATGCAAAGAAAATATTATGAGTT
>NW_007731789.1:0-3185 GCF_000696425.1 Galeopterus variegatus | reverse complement strand
CCATGAATCACCCATGTCTCAACTGCCATCACCCCACGAGACAGCAGTTCTAATGTGAGGGTGAGCTAACATTCCTGCAGTGAATTCGACTCCGCTCCCTGCTGGGATGCTAGAGACACACTGGGGTGCGTCACTGTTCCCATGAGGGCAGGACAATTGGCACAAGAGCAAGGATGCTTACAGCTTTTAGCTTTTTCCAACTTACTCTATGTCCAGCCACCTGCATTCTTGTGTTTAAGCCTTTCAGTCACCTTGTCGGTGGGTATCTTCATTATACCCATTTTGCAGATAAGGAAGTTGGGGATCAGACTTGCCCAAGGGCATAAAGCGGGTAAGAGGTAGACTCAGCTCACTTGGCCTTTTTCCAAAGTCCTTACTCTTGATGACATGTAACAGTGCTTCCATCTGCTCCCCGCACCCTCCTCCTGGGACGGGGTTTAAAAGATTTGAGGCTGGCCCCTAACTCCAGGTTCACACTGGGGACATGGGCTGCCAGGTCGCAAACCTGGACCACTCTTGGCACTGAGTCTCCGCCTGCCTGCGAGTCTTTGCCTTTTCTTGTGAGGAGGACCCCCTGAGGGCTGTACCTATTACTGAATCACCCAACGCACTTAAGAACACTGTTTTACTTAAATGCTCTAAAAATACTCTTGTCATAGCTACTACTTAAGAGAAACCATCTGCTATTTTTGATGAGAAAAAAGCTATTCTGGAATAAGAGTTGTATTTTAATACTTTGAAAAACAAAATAAAAATAACCCCAGAGTGGAAAAGGACTTCAGAGACAGGAGCAGTGTCCAGGGAGAGGAGAAGGTGGCTGAGATGTCCTGCCTACGGTCCAGGCTCTGTGACTTGTTCCCTTCCCAAAACTCCCACTCCGTCTCCTCCGTCCTGTGGAACGTTTAAAGTTGCCTCTCACTTTGAATGTCCTGATCTGCTGCTTCCATTCTTTCTTATGTCATTTGCAGGAGCCCAAGCTCACGTTCCTAAGGAGGGAGAACTACTCTTATATTTAATGTTTCTTTCCACCCTTGGCCTATTTCCATTTCAAAGAAAGCATGGCCTTTACTTGTAGGTCTCTTTCACCAGATTTTTCTCTAGTTTTCTGCAAGCTAATACACACTCGCTTAGCTGCCCAGATTGTTAGGGCTTCTAAATCACGCCTGGGTAAAAGCTTAATCTGTCTTTATCCTAAATGACAGATGAGATACTTTAGATACATATCAAAAGTAATTGTTTTTAAAAGAAATATAAGTCCTGAGTAAATATCTTATCCGACTCACCCTGAGGTTATATGGCTGTGTTTTCGATCAGATTTCCTGTAAATATCTAACACCCATTCCTCTCAGCATGTTTTAAAGCATTCTGCATCAAGGAGATTTTCATCTACTTTTAATTGGACAGGGCTCTGAACACAGTGTGGGTAATTCGTATTTCCAACGTGAATGCCCTGGAAAATATTTCAGTGCCAGAGAGAAAACAGACTCAATACGATCTAGATTTAGATTACCTCGGTGAAAGAATCGCTTTAACCTTTGCGATTGAACACTGTGGCTTGTCTCCATTCTTAGAACTGCTATAAGCTTATGAGGCCTATGCAGCCCCAGATGAAAAAGCCCTATATCAGCAGACAACTTTATTTTCTGACTTGAAATCCTTAATCCAATTTATGGTATTCTTGAAATTGTTCCTTTACTTGCGGCACAGGCACATTATTTTCCACCGCTGCTTTGCACTAGAGGATATAAGCCACATGCTCTTGAGATGATAATCTTTTCCCCATCTTTCTGAACCTCCGGTTTCAAGAAGTTTCATGTCTTCAAGTTCCATGAATAGAAAACTTTCCTTTCTGATGAAACTCCTTTCTTCGTTCTAAGACAGAAGTGACTGCAAAGAACGTATCAGGTATTGATTTCCTACAGAGAACCACGAGGCTGGTGACTGACCAGTTTGACAGGTGACAACATTGATCTCACAGGATAAGGCAGTAGCAGCAGATGAAAGCAAATACAGCAACTGGGACAGTCATCCCTTGCTAAGAATTCAGATGACTCACCAGGATATCAGTGGGTGACACTGGTTTAATTTGCTTATTAGCTGTAAGTCACCCACCAGTGAAGATGTTTTATGGGATGCTTGAATTTCAGGCATTCTTCTAAAATGCATCTGTTTTTCCCAGCAGTTATTGGAAACAGAGTCATATTCAATTACTCTCTGAATTTCTGAAGTCCCACACAGGTCTCTGACATTTAAATGGATGAAAATCAATGGTGTGGAAGAACCTGAGCTCTGGTTAAGGTCCCTCGGCAGGACGGGGGCCAAGGTGGCCCAGGACCAGCAGGAGGCCTGCTCCAGTCACTACTTCGCTCAAGTGCTGAGAATGACATTGTCCTTCCAGTCCCTTCAGAGTGAGGGACTGGCATCCCTGGGTTAGAAAGATGTGTGTCCAGAGGAGGGCTATGGCGACGCTGAGGGCTGTGCCCCAGCTGAGAGGGGTGCAGCTAGTCTTGGTGCTGCCTGCAACTGCTCCTGACAGAGTGGAGGCTCCGGGTAAGCACCTCCGCTCTCTCCAGGCCCCTCACCCTCTCCCTGAGCCGAGCCCCGTCCTCCTGGGGTTCTCAACTGGCTTCAATTGATCTGAGCAAGGATCGACTTTTTGGAAACACGTTTCCGAGACAGAGTCAAGCACGATCCTCCCAGCTCAGCAATGATGTACTGTCTCTGAGGTCTGCAGCTCAAAGCTGCCTGATCATGCAGTAATGATGCCATCCTCTGCCCAAGCAGGTTCAACGTGGAGCCAGCACCTGAGGAAGGTGGTCAGATGGGCTGAGTGCCCACCGCCGGGGCAGGAAACCCAGTGGGCCCCGGGACTGCGGCTGGGGCCAGGAAGCCTTCATGGCAAAGGCTCAGATTCTGGCTGATAGAAGAATTTTCAAAAATTTTAGAAATACCAAGAATAAATCCATAAGAGGGCTCCATTATGCTGACCTGTAATTCCTCTTAATAATTCTAAATGATTTTTGAAGGGAAACTCACAGGATGAGAAAATTTCACCCCAAATGCTTAGGAAAGAAATCCAACCATTTCACCAAAAATGGAAACTTGCTCCCAAACCCCTATTTTTAGTTCACAAGATGATGCAAGATGCTTTTTTTTTTTTTTTTTTTTTTTTTTTTTTTTTTTGT
>NW_007731788.1:136343-149112 GCF_000696425.1 Galeopterus variegatus | reverse complement strand
CAAAGGAAATAAAAAATGAAGCAGTATCTTTTGCATCCCACTGTCTTTCAAATACTAAGGTGAAGAACTGAGTATGTTTATTTACTCCTTTCACTCACTGGTTGGCTTTAGTGATATAGAGATTTAAGCCCAGATTGTTGTTATTATGTTATTATTTTTATGTACACTCCTTTTATTAGATAAATCATTTTTGACACCTGCATTAACTTTTATAAGCGAATCTTATGTAAAACATTTTTTCTGGCACATAAACAAATGTTGGCTCCAATAAACAGCAAGCACGAAATAAATGCTGGCTGTAATATTATTATTTCAACAAATATGTTTCCTTAATACTGTATTTAACTGTTTTAATTCTCACCACCAGCTTTTTCTCACAGAATTTCCTGGTCTTGAGTTCGTAATTCTATTCCACATTTCACATGGAATGAACTTTTTTAATTAACATTTTTTTTTTCAAGAAATATACCCTGGGAGTATATTTCTTAAGGCTCTGTCTGTCTGGCAATCTTTCTGTTGCCTTCACATATAAGAGCTTTCTGTTGCCTTCATATATAAGAGAAAAAATGGTTCACTACTGTGTAGTCACAATAGATTTCCTTCAAACTGTTTTTTTAAAAAAGTCCCTTATTTTTTGCTGTTTGACACAACACAGGAGAAACCCACAACCCACCAGTTTTATATTTCTTTGTGTTTGATTTGACTGTTTTTTGTTGGGTAGTTATAGGATTTTTCTTTGTCTTTTGAGAAAAAGTTTTGCTCTGGTGTTTCTAGATGTTGGGTTTCTTTTCATATTTTTCTCCAATATAGTGTGGTAAAGTCTTTCAACCCACAGAGCTTTTGTAGAAAATGTGTGTGTGTGTGTTGGGATAATATAGGAAAATGGTCAGGGCCTCTCAGATGTTCAGAATCTCCCAAAGCATTTGCTGTGAATAGGTTGTGGGTGGGTGGAGTTAATGCACCTGTGGGCACCGCCACCTTGGCTGGAGTTTACTGCCTTGGGCGGCTGCCGCTGCACAAGTGGCCATGCCTTTCCAACCTGCGGCTTCCAAGGATCTGTTTGCTGGTTACATAGCTCATAGACCTGCATGTGAGGGGTCTGGCATGTGAAGGGTCTGTGACCCAGTCTGGCTTGAGGGGTCTGTGAGCTCCAGATCCAGCCCTAGCTCGACAATTGGCCCAGTCGGGGCAGAATTACGGGCAGGTAAAAGAGCCCGACGACTGGCGTGGTTGTGTAGCTTTAATATTGGCATCACAAACAGGATTAAGAGGGCTACAATTGGCGACATCAGCAGGATTCTGACATTAGCCATAGCGCCACAGTGTGCATGTGTGTGCGTGTTTAGTTACAATTCTGCTGTTCATGTTTGATTCTTCAGTTCTGGCCTCTGTTCTCTGTCTTTAATACATGCTCTCCGTTACTCTTCACCATGTTCATGACACCATGATTTGCTTTATCTCAATGTCACTTTGGTTCTATATTGTCCCATATGGATTTTAATTCTGCAACTGAATTTTTGGTTTCCTTGCCATTTTTCCTTCACTCAACCACCTACCTTTAAATTTTATCTTGTTATATTTTTACTCAAGCGACTGTGCCCTGTGATTTCTCATTCCTGTCTGATAGAGCCCAGGCTATCTTATATTCTAGTAAGAATACAAAATATTTACCAGAAACTTTTTCTTGGATCTTGGGGAAGATTATTTTTTTAAGATCTGCTCCTCCGATACTTAGGTGGGATGAGATCTATCCAGACAGGTGGATTGTCCTGGGTCCCACCTTGGTCCCACCTCTTTTCCAGGGCATCTCACTAAGCATCCTCTAGCCCAATCCTCATCCCTACAAGAAGTTCGTATGGGACCAGTTTTATGCTCAGAAGTGGGCAGATCTTCTACCTGCTTCTCCACAGTACACCCTGACTGCCTCATTGCATGTTACACTGAATCCACGGAGTACATGAAAAATTAGAGCTTCCAGCATTCATCATTAGCAGGAGCATTCCTCTGTCCCCATTTCTCCTCCACACCATCCCCTTCACCTTACTTAACAGGATTACACCTCTGAAGATGCAATCTAACATGGTCAACCACCTCTCGATACCAACTGATTATTTAAAGAGGGTTGCTGTATCTTTAAGGCATGTACAAACAGGGAATAGGAAAGAGAACTGGGATTACAACTCCTCCAAAAAGCAGCATGCAAAATAGAGAAATAATTGCTCAGTTTCTTTCTAGACGTGTAAGTAGAAGAGCACAGTAACAAAGAGCATAGCCTTTGAAGCCAGATGGTCTGGGTTCAAAACTCCTCCAAAAAGCAGCATGCAAAATAGAGAAATAATTGCTCAGTTTCTTTCTAGACGTGGAAGTAGAAGAGCACAGTAACAAAGAGCATAGCCTTTGAAGCCAGATGGTCTGGGTTCAAAACCCTGGACCCAAGCTTCCTACGACTTAGTTTCCTCACTAGTAATAGAACGTCTCATAGTATTGTTGCAAAGAGAGTTCCTACAAGTAAAGGACTCCGGACAATAAGTAAGCATTCAAAATACTAGTTATTGTGAATGAGTATGAGGGATCTTATCAGGGTGTAGAAATATTCTAAAACTGGTTTATGGATATGATTGCACAATAAATCATTAAATTGTACACTTGAAATGGATCAATTTTACAATATGAAAATATACCTCAATGTAGTTGTTTCTGAAATAAATAGTAGTTGTCATTATATGCTGACACTGCCATCAGGTTGATTTTTATGTATTAATTTTTTAAGTTTTTATGTATTTTCCTTGCGAGTTTTTGAGTCTCTTGAATATCTGTTTTTACGTCCATGGTAAAAGGATGGTGGGTCTGAGAACAATGTTGTAGGATTATTCCTCGAGCTCCTAAATCATCCTGTTCCCCATACTGTTCCCTCAGTTTATAGACATTTAGTTTTACTTTTGACTACTCATGGAGTCATCTGCTGGCCCTGACATTACCTGTGCAATTCAGGTGAGTATCTTTCCCTCTTCAGCCCCACATTATTCCTCATCTGCCTAAAACAGGAAAATGAGCTAAATGATCTCTGTATTTCCTTCCAATTCATAAAGACATCACATCTCTTTCTTATCCTCTCCCGTTCTCAGATCGAGTAGAAGCTTTATATAAATGGAAATTTTATCTGCATGATTGTATGACAAGGTTTACATTCATGTCTTCATCCAGCCCTACTGCTGTCTCTCTTCTGCCTCATATGGCTCCCCAATGGAAGTATATTCACTGGGATAAAGAGAGAGAGAAGTAAGAAATACCTACTTAGCTCATGTTTTAGCCCCTAGATCCCAGGCAAAAGCCCACTGAGCTAGGCTGTGGCAGGTGGAATACCCCCTATGCCTCTCTGTCTAGGTCAGAGTGGCCGTAAACCAAAGCCACTCACTTCGTCAAAATAGACAGTGAGAAAACAACTTGGTTTCAAAAGATTCAAAACTAGCTCCATTTTCCAGGTGGAGGATCTTGGAGAAATCACTTAACTTCTCTAAACTTCAATTTCCTGGTCTTTAAATGGCGTTAATAACCCATATCTTGCAGTGTTGCTATAAACATAAAGAGACACACCATGGGAGAGCTCTGGGACATCCTCAGGACTTAACAAGCATTGCACAGATGAATCAACGAGGCATTGACAAATAGAACAGACCCAGGCGCATGGTTTTCCCAGGGTTTGCTATGGTGAATTTACGAGCTCTGGACAGAGCCCCGAAGTGGGAAGTCTAATTAGGCTAATTAACAGGGACCCCCCCCACTCCTTTGCTCTTCTGTTTTTCTGTTGGCTCTAATAGAGAGAAACCAGTTAATGAAAAACAAACATTTCCTAGTGAGCTCTCCTCAGACAGATGAGGGATGTTGCAAAGTTGAGAAAGAAAACAGCTTCAACTCAATCCAAAAGGTCAGGAATTAGGATCACCAACCAAAACAGTCGCATGACAAGAGCCAGTCCCTGGGAAGCCATGAGGGACAGTAGCCCAAGGCTATTCTAACAAGAGCAAATGACAGGAAGAGGCCTGGGAGCAAAATGAAGCAAACCCTCCTCAAAGCCTGGGATCCATTTCACCATGTCCTCTTCCTGGAAGGCCACAGATGACTTCAAAGTAATTCACATGGGCACAAGTCCACCGAATTCAATACGAGGTAATTTCTTCCCAGGAACATAGTCAAAAAGTGACTTTCAGTCATTTTCACGTTCAAAAGGATTGCAGCTGCAGTCCCTAAAACCCACCACGTGGTAATTTCAACATAGACATAGGAGACTTAGGATCACTCTAGACCTCCAAGGTAGTAAACATAGCATGGACTTGGGAGGCAGACAGGAAGGTGAGTAGAGAAATACCTCCCCACAAAATACTAAGCAAATACAAAGGGAAAAAATAGTGAATTTAGGGTGGAGGAAACATGGAAGACATGTTCAGGATTAGGTGATCAAGGCTAAGATCACTGATAAAAGTAGGAATGGACATTATATTCTTCCTGATATGAGACACCAAGAAAAGCCAGGATTTGTTCTGTGTATTCCTGCCAAGAATCCATGCCCAGAGTCTCATCACTAGAAAACACCTGACAAGCCAGGTTGAGGGCCATCCTAGAGAATGAAAGTTGTGTGCTCGTAAAGAAAATCATAGGTGTGACAGATAGGGGAAGACCAAAGAACTCTTCCAGATTGAAGGAGATAATAAGATGTAATGTGTGTTCCTAAATAGGATCAGGAAGGATAAAGAGACTTGGTTGGGACAGTTGTCAAAATCCCAACAGTTCGTGAATCACCCTCCACTATGACAGTCGCCAGAGAGTGACTTTCTGCATTCATCGTTGCTTCTACATATACTGGCTGCATTATGCTGTAAGAAAGAACATCCCCTCTCCTGTATTCATTTGTCTATTGACATCAGTATGTACCCGTGGATTTCTCTTTTGTTCAATGGGCAGCCATCCCATATTTCAGTGCTCAAATTGTCCATGCTTTTGTCAGGGGCATCCTTCAAGCAGGCTTCTGCGCCCTTTGGCTATGTGCCCCTGATTCCTCAGCTCTGCCTTACTTCCTGGCACAATGTTCCAGGATCATCTTGTGTTTTCTTTCCCCATTCCTGGATCAGGCCATTTCTCCAAGGAGCACTGGTTCCTTTCAGTGAAGTATTCAGAACCAATCTGGACACTAAATGTGTTCACTAATTTTGGGAGAAAGGGTGGCGCTTCAGAGCCCTTGTAGTGATCAGCGGTAAGGAATACGCATATAGACGTTCAAATATAAGTGCATATCCACTCACCGATTCATAATTTACAGCTCTTTGTTATTAGTCATGCTCCAAAGGTCTTCGTGCCACTTTAAGCTTTAATAACTTGAAATGTATAAATTCTACAAACTTAAAAACTACAAGTTGAACGTTGCATATAGATGTTCAAATATAAGTGCATATCCACTCACCGATTCATAATTTACAGCTCTTTGTTATTAGTCATGCTCCAAAGGTCTTCGTGCCATTTTAAGCTTTAATAACTTGAAATGTATAAATTCTACAAACTTAAAAACTACAAGTTGAACGTTTTATTAGATACATTTATACATTTCTTTCTTTTATAATTATTTGGCTTTGTGAACTTTATTAATACGTTTTAATATTAATTTTAGTACCTCTGACTTAAGATGGCAAAGACTGAATGATACCACAGATTAGAAATTAATTTTGAAAATTAAGTAAGTATACAAGACTTATAAATAATTTAACTTTCAAAAGATGTTTATGGTAAGTATAGTACCACTGTTACTTTTGTCTTTCCAGCTAGATTTTATTTCATTTATTTATTTTTTTATTAAAACATATTGATTATACATATTTGTGGAGCACACAGTTGAATATCAACTCATGTATACGATGTGCAGAGATCAAAGCTGGGTACTCACCAGCTGGATTTTAAATGCCTTTTATTTTTTTATTAAAACATATTGATTATACATATTTGTGGAGTACACAGTTGAATATCAATTCATGTATACGATGTGCAGAGATCAAAGCTGGGTACTCACCAGCTGGATTTTAAATGCCTTTGGGACAACGGACAAACAGTATTTTCTTTTTCTTTTGAGTCACTATAGCTTATAGAATAGTCAATACTTTAACTCAATTCATATGAATAAAATGGGATATATATGTATTTCCACAGGCCACTGGACTGAGATAGAGTCAGGAAACAAAGAAAGACCCCAGCTTCTCAATGTTCAAGAATTTCCCTCTTTCTTGAACAAGAGGAAGGAATTCATCGCTTGTTCCTACTTGCTAATTAGGAGATTTTAGTAAGAATTGTGTTTCTGATTACATGGCCTTAAAATCTGGAGGTAGAACCGAGATTGGGGAGAGGTCTTTCCAGTCCAAGCCCAGATTGGTCCACCTGTGGATATTTTATTAATATTCAGACAGAGAAGTGGAAAATAGGTAGGTAAGACAAAATATTGAAAAACATAAAAATGATTTCTATTTGCTTTATGCGATAGCCAGGAATCTGTGTTCACCCAACACCAGCTCAACCACTGTGAATTAATTACCAGTCATTTCTATCCAATATGTAGACAAAGAAATAAAGAAGTCAAGCACTGTTCTTCATGTCCTGTAAAGAACTCTATTAATAAAACTGACGTTTTCAGCAGGTTGTTTGCGTAGCTGGAGGACGGTCTCCTGTATACACAAGCACCAAAGGTTTGAGGAAGTAGCTACATTCTCACTAAGCTCCAAATTGATCCCCTGTCATTTTGAGGTTTACTCAAGAATTAGGAGGAAAAGTATGTTATGTTTTATAGGTGCATTTTCCCAGCAACCAGATGATAGGCTAATAAGCCACATTTTGGGTCTGCCATGTCTAATTTACCCATTCCCAGGCTCTCCTTTGTTCTCCACATTCCTGGGTCCTGTGATGGAAAATTTAGGCAAGCTCCTCACCACAGTTTAGTTTAGGTTGAGAAGACGACTTCAGCTGATCTAGCTGCAGATAAATAATCCAGTTGCAGACATTCTAGGGTCATATTTCCCAAAGTGTTTCTCACTTGGCTGTCAGCTCCGTAAGGGCAAGAACTATGTCTTCTTTATCTTAGAATTGGAGTTAATAACAGCTACTATTTACTGAGGAACCACAGGCAACCAAAGATTTTGCTTCTGCCCATTCTAATTCTCACTGCAATCCTTTAAAACAGTGATGATTGTCCCTATATTCCAGATGAGGAGCTGAGGCTTGATGAGGTCATTATATGGTCAAGATCCAAAGGTCAGTCAACAGTAGGACTGGGAATGAGCTGTCAGGCCGGCCTGGTTTGAAACCCGGGTTATTTCCGCGAGGCCATGCTCCCCCACCCCCTGCCCAGCACCCAGGAGAGTGCCTGCACACAAGACTTGATTTGTCATTATTGAAAGGAACTGAACTAGGCTGGGTGTGAGCAGCCCCCTGGACCTAGATTCTAACCAAACTGGGTGAGGGCAGAGGTAGGGAGTAGTGTTTTGAAATGATGGGGAAAGTTACAGTAGGACGATCTTCTGTCACTGGAGACCTTGAACAGGTGACTCCAACTCTTCCCTCCTTAGTTTCCAAAATGCTACAATGAGGTAGTCGCACTTGACAACCCATGCTCCTTCTATTTTTACTGTTTTCTCTTTTACTTGTTAAAAATCCTTCCTTCCTCATTCTTAGGGGAGAAGCTCTGAAATTCTTAGTCCCACTAACCACCCCCCAACTGTGAGCCTCCACCCTCGCCCTTATTTTAGAAGTAGTTTTTATAAAAAAGAACTAGAAGCAATTGGCTACTTTTGGAAAAGAAGATGCTTAGCAAGTAAAAGCGTGGTACATGCCTGATTGCTACTGAGACCGTGCAACTCAGCATCTGCAAGGAGACCAAGAATTTTTTTAAAAACATCCATATTTACATATCTTCTTTTTCTCTTTTGCATTAAAACAAATAAAGAGTGAAAGACTGGTTTTTTTTTCCCTAATGAGGAAAAATTAGCAATGAAGATCAGCACACTCCGTAAATAAAAGCCAAATCCCCCTAAAGTAAAAAGGCCTTTAGACATATGATAAAAGCTATTCATTCATCACATTGTCATTCTCCCATGAAAGACGGGATGTCATTTTTAAGATCAAACACGCTGTTTTGTGCAAATGTGCCTGGTAATAAAGTTTGAGGGGAAATATCAAACATGTATAGATTTTAAATGTATATATTTCTAGTTTATTTATTTAGGCCAAAGTCCAAATATGAACTAATATCAGGATTAGGCAAAGAAAAAAGTAAAGAAAGAAAAAAAGCTAATGCCGGACCTCTGGGGGAATGAACACGGTTTTCACACAGAAGTTTGAAAATTAACACCTTCAAGAACCAGCAATCATTAGCACATTAAGAATCAGGGTGATACCTCTTTCAAACCAGTTAATGAAACAATTCTTTTCATTTGTCTTTTTGCAGAATGCAGCATTAGCCTGGCTTACAAAGACAGAATTCCATGGAGGTCAGTGCAAGTTCACCTGTCACAAATAGAAGAACTGACCTATAAAGAATTTTTTCCAATGTAATCTTTTCAGGGTCTAGGAGGATTCAGAGGAAATACAACTGGGCAGAGGCAGACACTGGTGGGTGGGGAAGGGAGGGCAGACAAACACCCATCCCCTGCTGGAGTCCGGTGGGGTCTTCGCTGTCACTGGGGCTGTGTGCTGTGCCTCACCAGGCACCCTCTCCCTGGGCACACTCAAACAGAAGCTCAAACTCCTCAAAATGGAAAACTAGAAAACCCCAGACTGTGACTCCTGAATAAGTGGCAGGAGACTGTATGATATGGGGAAGACTTTCCACTTTAGAAACACAAAATCCACTTTGAAAAAATATAGCTCTTCTTGGTTAAAGGCTCTGGTTAAAACCCGCACCAGAAGCAGTGGAAACTGCTAATTCTCCACCTGCAAGCAGACCCCATAAGGGACCACCGTGCCTTATAAGAAACAAGCAAGGGTATGATTTACTTGCATTACAAAAGGATTTTTCCACTTAGAAGAAGTTTCACTACACTCCTTTTTTATTCAAGCTTTTTACAGTTATACATGCTCATTGCAGAAAAAAAGTAGAAAACAGAACTAAGAAAAAAGTAGAATCAAATCTCTATAATCCACCCTCTGGAAATAAACACTGTGAATGCTCCCTCCTCCCAGACATTTTTCCCTCCTCATATGCAATTACACATATATTTCCAGACAAAAATGGAATCACATTAAACATGTTATTTTGTAACCTACTTTTCCACTTAATATACATTATCAACATCTGTTCATGGGAAGAAAGTATTTCTCCAACATCATTTTTAATGGCTATGTGGAATTTAGCCGTTCCATGTTTATTCTCTGTTGAGGGCCATTTAGCTTGCTTTCCATTTTTCACTCTTATAAAGAATGCTGTGGTGTAAATTCTTTCAGCTAAATATTTACTCACTTCTCTATTTATTTCTTTAGAACCAAGTTCCAAATCTGGAATTCTGTTGAAGGGCGTACACATTTAAAGCATTTGTTGTTTTTTGCAAAACTGTCATCCAGAAATCTGCCATTAAAATGTGCAGTGTTTAGTTACCCCTTAAATAGAAAGTGTCGCAGGCTTGTGCATTGCTCATACTCACCTTTCTCCCTTTTCCAGCGTGCCCTTGCCTGTTCGTAGGCAGCCTGCCAGGTGGTCCAGGTATGAACATAGTGATAAAACTAAAATGTTGTGATATCTAATTTGCGAAGCCTCTGGGAGCAGTTTCCTATTGTTTCAGCAGACTGTCTTGATCTTCTTGCCACTTGACATTTTCTCCTTTTTAATCAGGTATTGCCTCAAAGATGTGTTAATTGTTGAAATGAGAAGACAGCTCCTTCCGTCCCTATGACAACCTCATGAGGCAGTGACCATTTTTTGCAGTCATGGAATTAATGAAGTCAGGCCCATGAATTCCTTGTTAGTACCTACTTTGGAAGCATCCATGAGAGATCATGATGATGCAGGGCCCAAGCTTTGTGGTGGGGGCAGCAGGAGGCATCTTTCTGGTTTGTTCCTGTGCGTTGGGTCAGCGTACCCCACACTCAGGAGCAGTACGATTCCTACTTCCTTATAATAGATCCCCTTTTAAGAAAGATTGGGTGTATTTCTGCTGCTCAAAATCAGAGACCCTTGAGATGAATTTAGCTTCCTAACAGAATTTCCTAAGATAAGATGTGACCCTGTCTAAGAGAGGAAACAGAGACTGACTTTCTGAAAAATCAAAGTGCCAAGAAGACCCTCAAAAACCTGTATTTCAAAAAGTCTTGAAAGAATTCATGTAAATGTCAGGTAATATTAAGATAAAACTCATTCCATAGGTGTGTCAGTTTTTTCAAATCCAAAGATGGCATCATCTAAAAAGTATTTGTTCTCTCTCCACCTGTCAAGAGTTTGACTAGCCAACAACTTTAACAAAAGACAAAAAAATTAATTTTTTGCAAAGTTTGAACAGATCCGACATTGTGCTCAGACTTTGTTTCTAAGGTACCATTTTAATGATGCTCCTTTGGCTCCATTTGGCATTGAGGCTCAGGGTAGGAGGCAGAATCATGCCCTCACCTTTCCTCTATCTGATTTCATGCTTTCTTTTTTTTTTTCTAAAAAAAATATAGAGCTTTTTGTCATGTTGCTGCTAATTTAAGTAGGTACTAATTTCAGACTCATAATCGTGCACTGCTTTTGTCAATATCTCGCTGGCTGTCAGTGGTGAGGTGGGCCACAGCGTGCCTTTGAGTTGCCCAGATGCTGCCTGACAGCACAAAGCGGAGAGGGGGACACTGCAGTTCTGATGTGGAGCAGCAGAGTCTTGGTGATAACCCATATTGTGTTGTGACTGTCACCTTAACCCTCATGCTATCATTAAGTGGTTGTAACACTTGATATTTTCGTATAACTTCGTATAATGTATGCTATACGAAGTTATTACGGGTGTGTCAGTTTTTTCAAATCCAAAGATGGCATCATCTAAAAAGTATTTGTTCTCTCTCCACCTGTCAAGAGTTTGACTAGCCAACAACTTTAACAAAAGACAAAAAAATTAATTTTTTGCAAAGTCTGAACAGATCCGACATTGTGCTCAGACTTTGTTTTTAAGGTACCATTTTAATGATGCTCCTTTGGCTCCATTTGGCATTGAGGCTCAGGGTAGGAGGCAGAATCATGCCCTCACCTTTCCTCTATCTGATTTCATGCTTTCTTTTTTTTTTTCTAAAAAAAATATAGAGCTTTTTGTCACGTTGCTGCTAATTTAAGTAGGTACTAATTTCAGACTCATAATCGTGCACTGCTTTTGTCAATATCTCGCTGGCTGTCAGTGGCGAGGTGGGCCACAGCATGCCTTTGAGTTGCCCAGATGCTGCCTGACAGCACAAAGCGGAGAGGGGGACACTGCAGTTCTGATGTGGAGCAGCAGAGTCTTGGTGATAACCCATATTGTGTTGTGACTGTCACCTTAACCCTCATGCTATCATTAAGTGGTTGTAACACTTGATATTTGGGGCAACAATATAGATCTAAAAGGAAGGTAATTTTTTCTTTTTAGTGAAATCTAGTTGACTATACATATTTGTGGGGTATACAGTAGACTATCAGTATTTGTGTACAATATATGGTGATCAAATCAGGATAATCATCATTACAAAACATTTTCATTCTTTGTGTCCATTAAACAATTTCTCCCTAACTCCCTGCCCCTCCCCCTTTCCCACCTCTAATAACCACAGTTCTATTCCCTCCTTCTGAAAGTTCAACATATTATTGTGATCCTTCCTTCCTTCCTTCCTTCCTTCCTTCCTTCCTTCCTTCCTTCCTTCCTTCCTTCCTTCCTTCCGTCCTTTATTTATTTTTTAGCTCCCACTTAGGAGTGAGTACATGTGGTATTTTTCATTCTGTGCCTGGCTTATTTCACTTCACATAATTTTCTCTAAACTCATCCATGTTGCTGCAAATGGCAGAATTTCATTCTTTTTCATGGTAGAGTAGTATTCCATTGTGTATATGTACCACATTTTCCTTATCCAGTCATCTGTTGATGGACATTTAGGTTGGTTCCATATCTTGGCTGTTGTAAATAGAGCTGTGATAAACACAGGAATTACAGGTATCCCTTGGACACGATCATTTCCATTCCTTTGGGTATATATCCACAAGTGAGATTGCTGGGTCGTATGGTAGATCTATCCGTAGTTGTTTGAGGAATCTCCATACTATTTTCCGTAATGGCTGAACTAATTTCCAGTCCCACCAACACTGTAGAAGGGTTCCCTTTTCTCTGCATTCTCACTGGCATTTGTTATTCTGTGTCCTTTTGACAATAGCCAGTCTGACTTGGGTGAAATGATATCTAAAAGTGGTTTTGATTTGCATTTCTCTGATGACTAGTGATGTGGAGCATTTTTTCATGTGTCTGTTGACCATCTGTGAATCTTCCTTTGAGAACTTTCTGTTTACCAACTCTGTCCATTTTTTAACCAAACTGTTTGTTTTTTCATTATCAAGTTATTTGAGTTCCTTGTATATTCTGGATATTAATCTCTTGTCAGATGTAGTTTCCAAATACTTTCTCCCATTCTGTAGGTTGTCTTTTTCACTCTGTTGATTGTTTCCATTGCTGTGAGAAGTTTTTTAGTTTGATATAATCCCATTTGTTTATTTTTTTCTTCTGTTGCCTGTGCTTTTGGGGTCTTATTCATAAAGTCTTTG
>NW_007731788.1:134562-135294 GCF_000696425.1 Galeopterus variegatus | reverse complement strand
TATTTTTATTATTAATTAGGACATGTAGAATATGCAACAGGATTTAAGGATTATTTCATATTTCTGCATCACAAACAGATTTCATTTTAAAGAAAGTTTTCTGAAAGTGCACAATCAGCAAGAATTGCTCAGTGTACAATTGTAATGCTGCATCTTTGAAGACATTTTATGTGCAAAAAAAATAAAGCCATCTAATGGGATGAGATGGTGGTGTTTGAAAGAACTAGGGCTGAGGGGCACAGACAGGAACTGAAAAGATAGATACATTAGGATATGCATCGAAGATCTGGAAGCTAAAGGAGAGAACATGTCATGTCGTATCAGACGTGGCATCATGGTTGTTATGGGATGAATTGTGTCTCATCCAAATTCATAAGTTGAAGTCCTAACCCCCAGTACCTCAGAATGTACTGTATTTGGAGAGAAGGTCTTTAAAGAGGTAATTAAATTAAGATGAGGTCATTACAGTGGGCCATGATCCAATATGACTAGTGTCCTTACAAGGAGAGGAGATTAGTACACAGACAAACACAGAGGGAAGGCCACGCAAGGACACCATGAGAAAGCAGCCGTCTGCAAGCCAAGAAGAGAAGCCTCAGAAGAGACCAACCCTGCTGACACCTTGATCTTAGACTTCCAAACTCCAGAACTGTGAGAAAAATTTCTGTTGTTCAGGCCACCTGGTCTGTGGTCTTTGTTGTGGCAGACCTAGCTGACTAATAGCATGGCTGA
>NW_007731788.1:131869-133375 GCF_000696425.1 Galeopterus variegatus | reverse complement strand
GCCCGTACCGGACCGGACCGGCAACGGGATTGCAACCCTCGGTGCTGCGCCCGCACCTCGCTCAGCCAGTGAGCGGGAACCGGTCTGTATGTGGGATCCGAACCCTTAGGGCAATAAATTATGATTACATAGTACCATGTGTAGTAAATAAAATCTCACCCTTTTAGACTGTGTACTTAGGAAAGGAGTAAGGACACCAGAGACAAGCGGGGAGACGTATGACATGGCTTCATCCTCCTGAGCAAAATCTCAGGCAGAGAGAGTGGGCCTTCTGGATCCACAGGTTCTGATCCATGAATCAACCAACCACAGATTTAAAATATTTTAAAAAAATAAAAATACAACAATAAAAAATAATACGAATAAAAAACCCAGTTCCAGCTGTGATTTGAATGTGCCCCCTCCCAAATTCAGGTGCTGCTAATTTGATAGTATTGAGAGGTGGGGCTTTTAGGAGGTAATCAGACCGTGAGGGCTCCTTCGTCAGGGACAGGATTAGGTGAGATTATAAAAGGGCTTTAAGGAGGGAGTTTGTCCCNTCTTAGCTGTTGCCACCTTGGCTGTCTGGAATGGCACCTCCCTCTGCTACTTACTTAACCAGCATCCCTGAGAAGCCACGTCCCTCTCACAGTCAGTCAGTCCCCAAGACTCTTCTGATGCTGCTGCCTTAGTCAGGTGCTTCTCAGACCTCATCTAGACGATGTCGTCAGCCTTCTACCTGAGCTCTCCATCAGTGGTCTCTCTTCTCTCTAGTCCATCTTTGTTTCATGATTCGGTGTCTATTTATCTGCTGTGAGAGACAGGAGACAAAACGATGGAAAGAAAGCTTCCCTTTCTGGGATCATAAATCAACTTTAAAGCTCTGCTGCCTGCTGGGAGCAACCTGTAGGGAATATTGTTTGCTTTGCTCTCACTGTTTGTTCGGGTTCCCCGGTGCGTTTGGGGGTGCTAGTGCCATCTCATCTCCTTAGCCATTTCCCTGAGATTGGCTGAGGATATGCAACCTGCATTTAGACTCGCATTTCTCCTGCAAAGCTGCCAACTGCCTGCTGCTTTTCATTTTCAAAAATTATTTTAATTGAGGTAATACATATATATGACTAAAAAATAAAATTTTAGCTAAAGGAAAGCTTAAAATAAAAAATAACTATCCTCTGTTTCAACCTCTCTCTGCCTCTTA
Source organism: Galeopterus variegatus (assembly GCF_000696425.1). Lineage (NCBI taxonomy): Eukaryota > Metazoa > Chordata > Mammalia > Dermoptera > Cynocephalidae > Galeopterus > Galeopterus variegatus. The sequence continues at coordinate 132,195 of NW_007731788.1, read as the reverse complement.
GTCTTTATCGCTAAAGTCAATCACTGTAAATTCTTTTAGTTGATTCTGGTAGTTAATTCGATATTAGCATGTTCACGTTACACTTTATTGATTTGTCTGTTTGGGACATGACTCTCTGCTATGTTAGCTGAGAATTCCACTTTCCTTCACAACTCTCTTCCCCTTCCTGGCATAGTTATTTCTAGTGAATCTCTTGACCATTTGTTGACTACTGAAGTGTCTTTTAATACTGAGTAGGGCAATAAATTATTATTTTTTATTTATTTACTTATTTATTTATTTTTGTCTTTTTTCGTGTCCGGCAACGGATCGCAACCCTCAGTGTC
>NW_007731788.1:127350-130843 GCF_000696425.1 Galeopterus variegatus | reverse complement strand
CAGTAAATAGCTACACTTTACCATTTAAGAAGTACTTTGAAGGCCGGCCCCATGGCTCACTCGGGAGAGTGCGGCGCTGGTAGCGCCAAGGCTGTGGGTTCAGATCCTATATAGGGATGGCCGGTGCGCTCACTGGCTGAGCGTGGTGTGGACGACACCATGCCAAGGGTTGCAATCCCCTTACTGGTCCAAAAAAAAAAAAAGATTAAGAAGTACTTTGAATGACATTAATTGATTTTATCATTACAGGAGTCCTGTAAGGTAGGTAAGGATAATAAATGATATTTACTTGCCTCAGTATTTTATTTCTGTCTTCTCGGTTGCCTCTCTCATCCAGGATAGGCGTGGATGTGCTAGAGAAAAATGCAGATGGAAACACTGAGTGCTGAGTATTGTGATCAATTGAAAGAGAAAAACCAGATTCCATCAGTCGTATTTCAGGCTCACTTCCAAATTCCTCTTAGTTTGAGAGCTTCTTGCTTTAAGGTGCCACTGGTTCTTCCCTATAGACTTAGAAGGTGAAGGTTATGGTTTGGGATAAGGCAGTGCACTGAAACAGCAACAGCTGAATAAATTAAGTGTATACCTTCATGTCATTTCCTGGAGTCAGTCATTCATTTATTTATCCTCTTACTCAGCAAGCATTCATTACACTAGGCACATGGCCTGAGTTGAGAACGTGCTGTTCTTAATCATCGCCCCAGGTTGAATGAAATCCAGAATCCAAATGAAGCAATGGCAGCAAAAAAAGTATGTGAATTGACTTAGCATTAGAGACATTATGTGTGAACAGGTAGATACTGGCAAGAATTGCCTTGTTTAGTAATAAAATTTCTCCAAGTAAAACATATCTTACCTGGGCTCATTTAGATTCAATTCTGGTTTACTGTTACTTCTCTAGAAGAAAAGGATTGCATTATCTGAGACAGCCTATTCCAGCTGTGAATTTCCTGGTTATACTCATAAATCTATACAGAGGATATTCCACACGGTAATTCTGCTAGTCTTCCATATCTATTTCTCTTCTATCACTTGCTTATTGATGCTGCAACAAATGTGTCAGGGAAAAAAGACTTTTAAGGGGCCATATAAGGAGTAGGTTCATTCAAAGTCTTAAGCCCATTTTTTTCTCTTTCCTTTTGTAGATATCAGTTCAAAGGAGAGATACGTTAACAAAGCAGCTTTAGGAGAGATACAATTGAGGTGAAGCTGCCAGTTCTGCAGGCAACAGAGCTAGGCAAGTGCCTTGGATGAAAGAAATCCAGGGACATCTTGGTGCATGAGCTAACAACAACAACAACAAAAAGACTTCCAGGCTTAATGAAATGGTGGATCTTTTCTGTTTGCACCTGTAACTACTTAAGACAAAGATTTTCTGAATCTGGTAGGGGTTGGGGGGAGTGTCAAATCTGGCTTTGGTGACATTTCTGTGCATACGACTTTCTTTATTGCTTGTGACTTGCATCATAATCACTTTCTAACACCAAAGAAGGAGAGGCCTTCTTTATAGAGAAATGAGACATACTTTCCACCCTACTCTTAGGACTCAGTCAGTTGGGTAACATCTCTTTATCACTCCTGTCTCAATTCCTCTCATCTGTCAGCACTACCATTGCTGACCACACCTCACTCTACCCCAGTGGCACTGGCCTCTCTTCTCTTGAATTCTCACATACCTGCATATGCATTTATTGCAGCACTTTTGATATGTTTGTCCTTGCTTGATTAGATTCCTAGTCTCTTACTTCTAGAACAATGTTGTTCAATAGAAGTGGGACTCTCTCCTGGAGTGGCATTTGGGGAATCTGGTTGGTAGGGAGGAGGTATTTTTTGGCTGTTGTAATGATTTGGAGGGTACTGCTGGCATATGGTGGGTGAGACCAAGGGAGGCTGGATGTCCTGCAATTTCAGGGACAGGCCACCAGAAAGAACTGTGCCTCATCTCTCTTGACTTTTGAATTTTCAGCTGGATATTCACATAGATGAGAATCCAACTTATAAGCCTCTGAGCCTAGAATCTAACTTCACATTACATATTAAGTACATTTCCACACTTCATATATACCAGATTTTCTAAGAATACAACTACTACGTAAATCAACAGAAGACTGTACTTTGTTTTGTTTGAAATGTAGTTAATTATTCACTATTGCAGTGGCAGTGCTTCTTGTGATAATAAATAAAACACTAACAATAAAAAAAAAAATATGAGCCTACAAATGCAGCTATCACATTCAAGGTGATTCTACATGTAGGGCAAGTATTTGACTACTGTACTTTATTGTAGTGAAGGTGTGCCTGAATATTTAATATTAGTATTAAAATATGTATTGTTTTCTTATGCATCACTTCTATTTATATTACAAAATGATGTTTTATTGATTTTTAATATGTGAACAGGTGTATAATACAATAAACTCAGGATAGTAATAGAGGTGATTACAAAATGTTATGAAAAAGAAGTTGGATCTGATAAGGTTGAGAAACACTATGGGAGGGGTCTTCAGAAAGCTCATAGAAAGATTAGTATCATCTTTTAATTTCATTTTTCAACAAAATTTTTGAAGTACTGTCGTACCAGACCATAACTTCCTTGAAGATCTTCCTTATACTTGGAGGATAACAGTCATGTTTATATCTTTATCACTAATTTGTAACAAAATGCATCCTGTATAGAAAACATTGTTATATTTCAGTGTTTATTTAATGCATGTAACCTACGTTTCCTGTTTCCTGGTAATTTAACTCTTCAAATACAATTATTAATACAAGGTCACAGTCCTCTGCAAAACCATTTCCTATAAACTGTTTCAAGAAGTTATCAGGGAGTGTCTAACAGCAAATATGATCAGCTTTGTAAGGCATCCCTTTTTTTTCATAAAACAAACAGAGCTTCATATACCCGGGAACTTGGTGTATGAGAAATATTACTTAAAATTGAGTAAAGGATCAATTATTCATTAAGTGGCATTGAGACAATTGGCTAACCATGTTGAAAAAAGTAAATCCCTGCCTCACACAACGCACAGAAATTTTCTCCTGATGGAANATATGATCAGCTTTGTAAGGCATCCCTTTTTTTTCATAAAACAAACAGAGCTTCATATACCTGGGAACTTGGTGTATGAGAAATATTACTTAAAATTGAGTAAAGGATCAATTATTCATTAAGTGGCATTGAGACAATTGGCTAGCCATGTTGAAAAAAGTAAATCCCTGCCTCACACAACGCACAGAAATTTTCTCCTGATGGAAAGAAGAGATATATCTGAAAAACAAAACTTTAAAACTTTCAGAAGGATATATAGAAGTTTATTCTTATGAACTTGGAATAAAGAAGAATTCCTTAAGCAGTACCCAAAAGTACAGCTCATAAGTTTGATCACATTAAATTTTAAAATTTCTGAACAGCAAGGCATCATAAAGTTTTGCATTTCTTTTTTTTTTTTTTTTTGTCTTTTTCCATGTCCGGCAACGGATCGCAACCCTCAGT
>NW_007731788.1:123941-125930 GCF_000696425.1 Galeopterus variegatus | reverse complement strand
TTTCATGAAACATTCATTCCCCTAAAATAAGTGTGGTAAGTTCTTATATATTTTATATACTCTATTATTTTTCTTAAAAAAATATATTGGTAATAACTAAACTTATTTTACAACCCTCTAAAGGGATGCAACACACTTCCCAAGCGAAACACTACAACACACAGGAGGCTTGTCTGGGGTGTTCATTGCAACATTGCCTGTAATAGCAACACCTCCCAATCACATATTCATAGAACTTCTGAGGCCATGGGACGTAAGAATCACTGACTTTCTTCGGTCCCTCTCTGTCCTCATTCTACAGCTGCAGTGACTGGGAGAAACAAAATGGCTTAGCCTGGACACCCTGAATGGGAGCGGAGCTGTCACCAGAACCTTGCTCTCTTTAACCCTTAACTAGTTTCATCTCACAGACCATCCTGCAAATTTTATTATATCTATATCTTTGGAAACTGTCAAACCATCCATGGTTATTTCAAGGACAAATGTGTTACTTTTTGGCTTTAATAAGATACTTTTTTCATGGAGCCTTTGAAGTGCTTTGAATGCCTTAGAATAGAAGTGCTTCGTGGGATGATATTGCTCCTTTTACAGCTGATCTCCACGGCTTAGGTGGCAATATCCTGTCCTCTTTCATGTGACTTCAGATCATCTGTATTTCTCTTTTACCATCCATTAGACATTTCTTCTCTACCCATAGCAATTCTAGCATCTACCTGAGGTCCAGCTATAGTTGTCATCATAAATTTCTCTTCTAATAGCTCAAGTTAATTATTTGCTAATAATATGTCTCAGCTGGCAAACTCTAATGGCGATAGAATTACACCATGATACCAAGTCCCCAGCAACAGTGAATTCCAGTTACCAGTTAAAAGAGTCCAGATGTAAGGACATACAAAAGAGGAGATCAGCTCAAAAGTAGGTTCGATATGTACTGTTAGAATAGGGAAAGGTGAGCAGTGATGTCACAATGCAGGATGCATAAGTTCCAAATCTCCAGAAGTGCATTTCCCAAACTGGTGTGCCACAACTGCCACTCCACAGGACGTCTTTAGATGTATCATAGCAGGATACAAAATCAACACACAAAAATCAGTAGCATTTCTTTTCACCAATAGTGAACNGGGAGCGCCGCCGCACTTCCCAAGTGGCGCACTAGCGCAGTGCGCCACCGGGCCGGCCCCAAAGTTTTGCATTTCTTAATGCAACAGACTTGAAAAACATATTAACGGTTGATATAACTCACGAAGTATCCAGAATATGTTTTAAAACTCCTATAAATCTATAAGAAAAGAAAAAAATGCTAAAGTGGGCAAGAGCTATGAACAAATAAATCAATTAATAAGAAAATGAAATGGCCAACAGAACCATGAAAAGTTACTCAACCTCACTAGCAATCAGGGGGTGAAAAAAGAGGAAATGGTGCACTCTTTTATGCCCTTTAGCTTGGAAAAAGATTAGCACATTGAAAAAAATAAGTGTTAGTGAAGATTCAGACTCTTACACGCAGCGGATGAGGAGGTAAGTTGATACTGCCCACCATGGAGAAAATTTTGCCACATCTAATGAAGTTAAATATGAAGACAGCATATGATTCATCAAATTCTCTCCAAATAATTATTGTCAGTGGAGTGTATTTCAAATTGTTTTTAAACAATCCATAGTAGGAACTACCTATTACAGGACAACCCAGTATATATATAAATAAAATAAAATTTCATGAAACATTCATTCCCCTAAAATAAGTGTGGTAAGTTCTTATATATTTTATATACTTTATTATATTTCTTAAAAAATATATTGGTAATAACTAAACTTATTTCACAACCCTCTAAAGGGATGCAACACACTTCCCAAGCGAAACACTACAACACACAGGAGGCTTGTCTGGGGTGTTCATTGCAACGTTGCCTGTAATAGCAACACCTCCAAATCACATATTCATAGAACTTCTGAGGCCATGGGACGTAAGAATCACTGACTTTCTTCGGT
>NW_007731788.1:118152-119427 GCF_000696425.1 Galeopterus variegatus | reverse complement strand
TTTAGAATCAAAGTTAAAAAAATTTTAAAAGCACACATAATGTATTGTCCTGTATCTAAATAGTATATTAATTGCCCTGTAAATATTTCAAAGAGGCAAACACTTAAACATTGTTTAATAGTTCTCAACCAGAGCCTGAAAAACATAATGAAAACTTTGGGGTGCATATTTACATGAAATTTTATTAAGTTTGTGAATTTTTTTTCTAACTAGGGGGCTTAACCTCATAAATATTAATATGTGAAAACTTTCTACACTGGTTTAGAGATTTGTAATCCTAAATTCCAACTTTGATGATTCTACTATGCACTTTAAGTTGTGACTTTAAAATTGAGATGTGATCTGAAATCTATGTAAGAAAAAAGGAACATTTTTATTAAAAGACTATTGCTATTAAAAAACAAAAAAAAAAAACCAAACAAAAAAAAGATATATCATAGCAACGTGTTCTGTGTTCAAGTAAGACTGTGAACTCTNCAAACAAAAAAAAGATATATCATAGCAACGTGTTCTGTGTTCAAGTAAGACTGTGAACTCTGATTAAACATACTGAAACAGATTGCTTAAGTGCTGAGATTCTTAGAAACTCTACTATTTTTACATTTGTTGTGGACCCCCCCCCAATAATTCCTACCTGTTTCCCTGTCTTATTTAATTATGGAATGTGTTGTGTATTTTTTTCCCTAGACTATCCATTAGCATCTTGTCAAACAGTTAATTTACAAAAGTTTATTTGAAAAACACTACACTAGAGAAAAAAAGTACATAGGAAAGAAAACAAACAACACAGGAAAAGGGGACATAAAAAAGTGAAAGCATAAAAGAAAATAATGGAAAAAAATTATGGCATTTATAAATGCACATATAGATGGATTAAACACTCATATTGAAGTAAAAGTTTCTCAGAAATAAAAAAAAAAGTCCACCAAATTTTAATTTCAAAAGGCGCAGGGTTAAAAACAAGAAGTTAGAAGAACAGAAAGTGAGAAGGATTGCATTTATATTTTAAACCATGTATTATAAACATAAAAAGACAGAGAGGGAAGAAAAGAAAAAAAAAGAAAGGAAAGAGAGAGGACGGGAGAGAGAAGAGAAAATTAGGTTAACAAAACAACTAACATCAGGAATAACAGAATTTATAACAAAACTAAATTTAAAAATTTGGAAGAAAAAAGTAATCCACAATAAAGCTATCATAGTTATGAGCCTATATAATCAAAGTGACCAAGAATTTAAACATATATATATATATATATATATATATATATATATGCA
>NW_007731788.1:112677-117030 GCF_000696425.1 Galeopterus variegatus | reverse complement strand
AAAGAGAGAAAGAAAATAAACATATATATATATATATATATATATATATATATATGCACATTATTATTAGATGTACAAAGATAAACTGAAGAAAGCACAGCTACAATCATTAGACTGTCATTAAACTAGATCATAAAGCTAAAAATATCTAATGACGTAAGTGATGAGTAATATAATTAACAAGGTTATTTTAACAATCATGTTTACTTATCAAACTGTATGCCCAAGAGGATATCATTCTTTCCAAAAATTCACCAAACACTTGTAAAAATAATTAATATGCTAGACCATGAAGAAAACCTCAATAAATTCTAAAATATAGAAATTACATAAGCAAAAATCTATGAACGCAGCAGAGTGTCAAGCAGTAGACAGAACAGATCTGATATACATTAATAACAGAAATGGACTAAAAAAAGTTGAAAACTGGAGTCTATCACCAATAGTGAAAAAAATTTAGAAAAGCTTCCAGATCATCAGCAACTAAAAGGGCACTAGGCCAAGACAATTTGGGGACAATTTTTTGAGTCTTCAAAAAAGAGAGCATTCTCATAACATTTAAACTGTCTTAGAAAGTTTGCTAACTCAGTTTATGAGTCTAGTTCACCCTGGTGCATAGCCTGACAAAGAATGTAGGAAAAATAAATACTCTATATGAATATGCATATCATTACAAAAATCCTAAATGAAATATAAGCAAATCAAAATTAATACTGTGAAAAGAGTAATATGCCATGGCCAAGTAAACTCACCACAACGGTGCCATAATGGTTCAATATTAGAAAGTCTATTTCCATTTCCAACTGTGTTATTAGACCAAAGGAGAAAAAGTGAAAATCTCGTTAAATGTTGAAAATGGCCTTGGTACAATTAAATATCAACCTTAATTAATTTTTTAAAAGTTCGGGCAAATTAAATATAAAAGATACTTATTTTTTCAAAAATCATCCTTAATAGTAATGTATACCTATATTTTCACTAATATTAGAAACAAAAGTAGAGTGAAAACTATCATTGCTGCTATGTGCCATTGTTCTAAGAGTTCATTTCAACTTATAGTACCAGGATATTAAAAAAAAAAAAAAATGGGGCAAATATTTTAAAGGAGAAATGAAAATTAACTTTTATGTGTAGATTATGTTGTCTACCTGGACATTTCAAGAGAATTCAGTGAAAGAACGAGTCCTTTGGGGTGGCTGCTCTCCAAGTAAGTGCACATCAGTGTTTTTATCCAAACCAGCAAAAATCGATTAAAAATACAACAGCCCATTGGTCTTAAAGTCCACATTATGGTTTATAATAACATTTCCCATTAGAAGGAACTTGGGATTCTTGGGAAGGTGTCTGATTCTAGGTCTGAAGGAGGAGGTGTACAAGATGGGACACCTTGTGATGCTAGAAAGTAAGAAAGTTATTACTTGGAGTCATGTCAAAAGGATTCAGGAACCAACTTGAAGAGGCTCCCACTGGCCGAAGATGGGGCAATTTGATCATCAAAACATAATAACAGTAATGATTGAAGTATATGTCAAATACGCTTAAACTCATGAGCTCATAATGATACTAATGAAATTGGTCACCTGTGGAATATTCTATGAATACACCCCATTATTTTGAAAGTTTGTAAATAAAAAATAACAATTCAGCATTTATTTTGCATTTTCTATATGACTTGAATCACTGTGTAATTAAGTAATTGATGAGGAAACAGTGATATTTTTAAAATTATTCCAGCTAATGAATAAATAAAGAATGATAAAATTTGAGTATCATTGGTTTTTTTTGTTTGTTTTTTTTTGTTTTTTGTCTTTTTCTGTGTCCGGCAATGGATCGCAACCCTCAGTGTTGCCCCCGCACCGGACCGGGGACCGGCAACGGGATCGCAACCCTCGGTGCTGCTCCCGCGCCTCGCTCAGCCAGTGAGCGGGAACCGGTCTGTATGCGGGATCCGAACCCTCGGGCGGGAGCGCCGCCATGCTTCCCAAGCGGCGCACTATCCAGTGCTCCACCGGGCTGGCCCATGAGTATCATTGTTTTGTAACCACTCATGAATTAATGACCCAAGTAATGATTATCAGGGCTCATAATTTTATCAAGAGAGACAACCAGATTTTATGTGCCTCCTATTGGAAGAACACAGCACTACTTACAAAGCATTCTTGCCAAAAAAACCCACAATCTAACCGGAATTTGGATTTAAGTTAAATTCATCTCTCTGGATCTAACTACCTATTTTCAGAAAATGACACTATAAGAAATTCCATGGTGACTAAATCAGCAAAATCCAGACTATGGGAAATTCTACAGGACAAATAACCGTGTCCCTTCAATGCAAGCTCGTAAGAAGAAAGAAAGATTTGAAAGAAGGATTTTTAAACCTGAGGTGACATATTAACCAAATGCAGTGTTTGGATCTCATTTGGACCAAGACTGAAACAAACTTACCTTAAAAAAAAAGTTATGGGGCCGACCCCGTGGCTCACTCGGGAGAGTGTGGCGCTGGGAGCACAGCGACGTGCCCGCCGCGGGTTCGGATCCTATATAAGGATGGCCGGTGCACTCGCTGGCTGAGTGCGGTGTGGGCGACACCACACCAAGGGTTGCATTCCCCTTACCAGTCACGAAAAAGACAAAAAAAAAAAAAAGTCATGTAAGTCAGTTGGAGAAATATGAACACTACAAGGTATCTGATATGTCACGAATTTCTTGTTCATTTTTTAGGGTGTTAGTGAGTACGACTGTGTTTTTTAAAGCCCTTATCTTTTAGAGATAGGTATTAAAATATTTATATATAAAATAGTGATCAGTGTCTTCAAATGACGCAGGGGCCAGGGAGAAGTGAATAGGGATGTGGATGGCATTTGATTGGCCATGTATTAATAATTTTTGAAGCCAAGTGATAGGTACACCAATTTCATTGTGCTTTCCTATATGATTGAAATTTTGCACAATAAAAGATTTTAAAAATAAAGAATAATCCTCCTTTCTAAGGCCCTTTTCCATGGAGGAGTCATATTGTAATATAAATTTATTTATTTATGTTTTACCCACAGACTGTGATTTTTATTAATGCATATTTTATTAATTTTTTAGGCAAGTGTCTCTTAACAATTTTAAACATATCAGCTTTTATATCACAGAGACTAACAAAATCTCGTCAACTCTATGTACCACTAATTGTTGGCAATAGTGTTTATCTTAATAATTATACTTTGGACTTCCAAGCAAATGGACTTACCAATAATCTTGGAGCTTCTGCTGTTCATAAATAGAGTTCTCTGTATTCCCAGCACCTGGTACTTTGTTCCTATACATTGGAAAACAAATGAATAAATAATAATACCTAAAAATAATATTGTAAATTCAAAGTACAATGAATCGATGAAAATTTGTGAATCATAAAGACAATAAAAAAAAAGAACAGAAAATTCATTAGTAACTATTTGAAATTGTTGGGCCACGTTTCAATCCTGAGGCGCCTGACTGTGCATAGTTCCTGCTTCCTGGTGGTGGCCATTTTAAGCTTAAGTTCACTGTCGCCATTCCATTAGCGCTGGTATGCACGTACCCGATTGCTCCCAGTTCCGGGACCGGTGACTAGGCAACTTTTTCCCGCCCTGCCACTCAACTCGGGGCCGCCTCTAATTGGACAACTGCTTCTTCCCACCCCCTCACGCCATCTTCACCCCATCCTCGCCCGATTCCCCTATATAAGCCCCAGTGCCTTTTCAATAAACGGAGTTCCGGCTTTGACCACTCTCCTGGCTCGGCGGTGTTCTTTCTCGGCCCCCGGGGAGGAAGATCCTGGGGGGGAAGGGCCGTGCCAGCGACACTCATCATCCCGCTCAGCCCCGCAAGGGACCCCCGGCTGGACCGGGGTCTCTTCCCGCTCGGTTTTGTCGGCCTCTGGCTCAGGGAGGCGTGACATGAAATAGCTATTATATTACACCAACTCCTTGCTTTGATGATTATTAGTTAATGGGAAGGAAGAAAGCATTTATCCTGTCTTTATAATAGATATACATTTCAGGATAACTGAACATCTACCCTGACTGATGAGTGAAAACTCTGTAGAAGAATGCACACTAATAAATGCAGAAGGACGGACGGCACTAAAACATACACTTTTGTAAAACCTAACAAAATGATTCATTCAGGGAATGATTATGAATCAGTGTTAAGACAATTACCTGAATCACTGGTAGAAAACTGGATTTATTATTTTTTTAGATTTATTTTTCTATTTTTATTTTATTTTATTTTTTGGTGGCTGGTTGGTAAGGGGATCCAAACCCTTGATCTTCTGGTTCTCAGCACCATGTTCTCCAAAGTGATTATCAATCTATCTGTCTG
>NW_007731788.1:94952-112156 GCF_000696425.1 Galeopterus variegatus | reverse complement strand
TCCAAACCCTTGATCTTCTGGTTCTCAGCACCATGTTCTCCAAAGTGATTATCAATCTATCTATCTATCTATCTATCTATCTATCTATCTATCTATCTATCTATCTTTTATACTGAAGTTTATTTATTTATTAATATTATTATATTTTTACATTCTAAAATGTTGTTGTGGAGCAGCTGGGGGGAGGGGGGAAGAGGAAAGAAAATGGGGTGGAAGAAGGAGGAAGGAGCAGGGGCATGGTTGAGGCCTGTGGCACCCCCCTCATTCCTGCAGGGGAAACAAGGAGGCTTCCAGTGGTGGCTTGGTTGTTGCTGGGCTGGATGCAGATGTCGGTGGGGTGTGGCTGAAACCCTCAGCCCCCCACTGCCTCAGCTCAGAGGCCCAGGGAACTTCCTGTGGCAGTTCAGTGGTCATCACTGGGCTGGCTGCAGGTGTCAGGGGGGCATGGCCAAGGCCCTCGGTCCCCCACTGCCCTGGTTTGGGAGAGCCTGGGGTGCTTCCTGTGGTCGCTCAGTGGTCATCACTGGGCTGGTTGTGGGTGCTGGAGGCATGGCTGAGGCACCCAGCTTTCCCTGCTCCCTGGCTTGGGAGCCCAGGGGGCTTCTGGTCCTTCTAGTTGTTATAGGTGTTCTTTGGTGAAGTGAGTCTTTACTAGTTAATATCAAACTTTTTCTATGGTTATGGGTATTTTGTTTTTTCTTCTAGTTCTGTGTTGTATTATTTGCTGTTCCCACCACTTAAACTCTGCGCTGGAACTAATTTGTTGTCCTTTGCTTACTTCTAAAATGGGGGAACTGCCTTTGGGGACCAGCACTTGAGCTCTGTAGTTGAGCTAAATTGCTGCTCTGCTGCTGATTCCCTGGGAAAGGCTTTTTGTGCAGCTCAGGTTTTAATGGTGGACTTCGTAGGTACTTGTGGTTCTCGGGAGGTCTGGTGCACCTGGGTTGTGTGGAAACTCTGGTCTGGGCCTGAGTCTTTTCAGCAAACCACACCCCCTGCAGTTCTATATTCCTGACCAGTCTCCACTGAATGGTCCTGCACTGAATGGGGGGCAGATCAGCTGTCCTTGCTGTGTCCCAGTGTTCCCCTGGTGGGCCCATCTCCCACACTGCCCATGCTGCAAATACTTCTCATGGGACAGGCCATGCGCCGATCCCTTTTGATGACTCGCCGGCCTCTGAGTGATTCTTTTTTCAGTTGTTGTGGCTCCTCAGTCCTGTGTGGGTCCACGGGAACCCTGTTAGTGATCTTGCTGGCCTCAGGGTTACCGAAGCCCTCTTCTCCCCACCAACACCAAGCAACTTCATCTGAAGGGCACAGCTGCAGCTTTTGCCAGCTCCTGCTCCGTGTGCTCACCAGCTCCAGCCTTGAAGTGGCAGGGGTTTGAAATGGTGAGACGATCTTTTCTTTCTCTCATCATGGCTTCTCCTGCCTTCATGCTCTCTGTAGGTCTAGTGACTTTTTAGTCCATATTTCAATTAGACAATTTTTTAAATCTTTGCTTTACTATCATGGTAATAGTAGCAATAGCCATAAAAGGAAATTGACAGTTAAATTAAACTATATGAATTTTGCAGTTTAGAAATAATTGAGTGGCAAATATTGAACAAGGAGCAAAAATGTTTCACACATACAACAACTTAATAACCTTAATAGATAAAAAATATATTTTTTAAGTCAATGAGAAAAAATAATACCCCAATAACAAAAATAAATAAAACCAGCAAATGACAAATGCTATTAACAGACACAGCTAAGAATTATAAAGTCAGAGTCAAGAAAATTTGGGGCTCTAAGGACACCAAAAACAGCTCCTACATAAAGATGTCCATAATTCACAGCCTGAGCCTTTCAAACGGGGCTGCAAACTCAGATGTCCCCAGGAGTGAGTGTGCACATGCGTGATGGGATGCGTTGGGTACAAAGCACAGGGGAGTGGGGAGAGCTGAATGATCAGAGCACATGTCTCACCTGAGGACAGCCAAATTGTTATTTTTTAAAGTAGATAAAAAATATATTTTTTAAGTCAATGAGAAAAAATAATACCCCAATAACAAAAATAAATAAAACCAGCAAATGACAAATGCTATTAACAGACACAGCTAAGAATTATAAAGTCAGAGTCAAGAAAATTTGGGGCTCTAAGGACACCAAAAACAGCTCCTACATAAAGATGTCCATAATTCACAGCCTGAGCCTTTCAAACGGGGCTGCAAACTCAGATGTCCCCAGGAGTGAGCGTGCACATGCGTGATGGGATGCGCTGGGTACAAAGCACAGGGGAGTGGGGAGAGCTGAATGATCAGAGCACATGTCTCACCTGAGGACAGCCAAATTGTTATTTTTTAAAACTGTGCTCCCCTAATTTGGCCCAGGGGCTGCCAGTGTGTGGCTTCTGTGTAGACACTTAAAAAATAAGATGGTCCAAGAAGCTGCGGAAAATATACTTCAAAGAACCACGTATTCTTTGGTTGAGTAATGAAGGAGAAACTAAGGTACCAGTCGTCTTCCAGTGCAGAGTTTTGAAAAGTGCCAATGATGCAAGCCAAGCACTCGGAAAATATACTTCAAAGAACCACGTATTCTTTGGTTGAGTAATGAAGGAGAAACTAAGGTGCCAGTCGTCTTCCAGTGCAGAGTTTTGAAAAGTGCCAATGATGCAAGCCAAGCACCTGACATTGTACCTTTGAGATTTCAGCTGGGCAGAAGGAGGCTGTAGGGACTTTGAAGAGAACAGTTGTGGTAGAAATATAGAGGCAGCTGCCAACTAGAAGAAAAAGAGCTAAAGAGCATGATGGGGGGAAAGAGGAGCTGAGAGAGCACGTTGTTTGCTGCAGAAACTGACTGTGAAAGAAACCGGAGCCGTAGGATGATGACTGCGAGTGGGAGCAAAGGCATGCTGAAGCCTTTCCCAAAACAGTAGTTATCCTTGTGGGACCTGTTGGCCTGGCTCTCGCTAGGACTTCACACCCATTTTCTTATTCATAAAAACAGCAGCCCTTTACTGGGTTGCATGGTGTCCTCCAAAATGCATGTCCACCCAGAACCTCAGAATGTGACCTCATTTGGAAATAGGGTCTCTGTAGATTTACTGAGTTAAGATGAAGTCATACTGGATGCAGGTGGGCCCTAAACCCAATGACTGGTGTCCTTATAAGAAAGCCATGTGAAGATACAGCCAGCCACATTTCACAGGGTGAGCATCACGTGACCATGGAGCAGAAATTGGAGGGATGCAGCTACAAGCCAAGGAGAACCAAGGACTGTGCACAATCACAGAATCTAGAAAGATCTCTTGTATTTAGAGGGAACATGGCCCTACCAACACCTTGACTGCAGACTTCTAAATTCCAGAATTGTGAGTAAAGAAATTTCTGTGGTTTTAAGACCCCCTAGTTTGTGATAATTTGTCACAGCAGCCCTAGGAAACTAATAAAAGCCCCACACTTGGCAGTGGAGAAGTTAGAGGCTGAAAATGTTGGGATGGAATGGAATAAAAAGTCAGGTCCTCCCTATAAAAATATCAACACATCTTTTTTTAAGGCTAGATAAGTCGGTACTAAGGTTCCTATGGAAAAGCAATCATGCAACAATAGCTGCGAAAACAATCAATAAGAAAAACACACAAAGAAGGTGGAATTAGCCCTACCAGACAGTAAAATATACCATAAATCCTCTAATTATGCATGAATAGACCGACAGAAATAGATTAGGAAGTTCAGCAATAAACTCACATTCGCTCATGTGAAAATTTACTACCTCATTTGTCTTCTGTTATTGTGGCTGTTTCTGTGTTGGTTACCTTTTCTTCTGCAAATCCACTCAGCTCAAAACATTTCTCCACTAGGATACAGGGTTTGGTGCTAAGGCTAAAAGTAGGATTGGTTTACAAATTAATTCACAGAGCCACTGACCTTTGAAAGTAGCTAATGTGGTGAGTAGAAGGTGCAGGAAAAGGTGGCGCTCTCCTTCCACTGAGATCACGAGGCCACCGGTGGGGGGGCAATCACTTAGAACAACAGGTAAATGTCATGGCAGGGTGAAGCTGACCACATGCAGAAGTGCAGTTACCTCCAAAAATGCACGAGCATCCTGATAAATCAGAAATAAAGAGGTTTGTGGCTGGAATGTGAGTGGTCTAGGGCCACAGTCACCGTCAGCCAAGGTATAGACTGATCCTGAAGCCCAGATGAAGACTCAAGCAAGACAAGTTCAGTGTTTTCTCCCATGGCTCCCACACCCGAGGCATGGTAAGCAAATGGAGAATGGGCTGAATGGTTTTGATCCTGATTTCCTTGAGACTCTTTGGTGGGCCTGAGGTGGCTGGGCCAGAAGCTCCTACACTCTGATGGGACCTGATCTCAGGGAGGCCCAGTCGGCAACAGGGGAGAATACATCTTGCTCTCCATGTCATGCCATGTTCCGCCAGGTGTACTCACTTCCCCACTCATCCTGCCCAACTTACTCCTCCACCAGGAGCCATCACAGACAGTCTGGGCTGGGACCAGGTGGCTCCAAAGCAGTGCTGGGGAAAGACAGGTTTAAACCAAACAATGATGGACACTTGTGCTGTTTAAGGTCCAGATGCCACCTCAGTTGTGTAACTCCGGAAAGTGTGTGCAGGATGTTTCTCATTCTCTCTTTTTCTTTTAATGAATCGGAGACATTTATTAAGCTCTCTGCAAGGTGAGAGTGGGCAGAGGCTAACAGAGGGTAAATACTTACATTCGAGTTGTTAGTGACAACGTGGCTACGGTGCTGGGAACGGAGACCTTTTCAGTTCATGTTGTGCCTTGCTTTTACTTTTATCTCATTTCTAAATAAATGTTCTCAAGTGGTAACAAGCTGCAGAATGGTGATAAATGGCATACTTCAATGTGTTCAAACTTAAAATGATATCAAATGTAATATTTTTTCCAATTATTTGAGAATATGTGCTTATAAATGATTTCATACATTTCAATTCAATTGATCGTTTAGCAAGATGAAATTAATTGCTGTTAATTAAAGTGCCATTTATTTATATTCAATTCTTGCCTAATGCATTAAATAAGAGTAATTTTTGGTCTCTCCCTCCCTTATTAAATAATCCTACCTTCCTCAAAGACACAACTGGGCAGCATAATGACCCCTTTTTGTTCTCTAACCAGAAGTGCCATATCACTGACTTCTTTATTTAATCTCCTTTGTTTAGTAGGTCAATAAAACTTTCATAGCTTTTTTCCTTGTTCAAACAAAAATGAACTCTCTACTCTCTCACCCTCATTTCTCTTAGGAATTTGCTTTAATCATAATTAGATTAAAGCTCCTGAAGTTCTATTCAACCACCAGAGCATGTTAGAGGGATTCTTAGCAAATAGTTTTCCAAAGCCTGTAATTTGCGTAGTAATGCAATCAGCTGATCTCTGGGATTTGTAGCAATGACTACTGTTTAGTTCAGCATCATGCCTAAAAAGCTTTCTAATGGGCTCAAAATGACCATAAGTGCTATTTGCAAAGGCCTGAAAATTGAGGATAATGATATTCTGTGCAGAAAATCATTCTCTTAAACTAATCCCACACACTTTGTTCATTTTGTCAGCCCAGGTTCTGTCTGACTGCGCTCAGGATGGTATATCTTCTCAGGCTGCAAGCCAGCGACACTGATAGAACTCTTTGGGTCTTCCTGGGAGACACTTGACACAATCTCCTCGGCTAAGGCAAAACAGGGAGTGGATCCATTTTCTGAATAATTTGGAGGTAATTAGCCATATCATTATCTACACCTTCCACTTAACTTTAGCTGTGAGAGCAAACTACGTCTATGCTTGCGGCCAGCTACATTGAACTTGCAGCTCCTGTTCAGATGAGTCCACTGCCCAGTGTAACTGTGCTGAACTGCATTAATCAGTTTTTCTTCAGTCAGTCAGTATGACTGAGCTCATAGACTGTGCAAGTGTGCTGTGAGATTTACACAAGCTCCCTTGCAGCTCCTGTTCAGATGAGTCCACTGCCCAGTGTAACTGTGCTGAACTGCATTAATCAGTTTTTCTTCAGTCAGTCAGTATGACTGAGCTCATAGACTGTGCAAGTGTGCTGTGAGATTTACACAAGCTCCCCTTTCCATACAACTGTCATAGATGAGGCCAAAACAACTGGATGATTCCGTGAAAACAATGTGACTTGGCATTTGTGTTCCTGCCAATCACAGACCTATGCTGGTGCTGACCACTGTCAGCCTTTCCATACAACTGTCATAGATGAGGCCAAAACAACTGGATGATTCCGTGAAAACAATGTCACTTGGCATTTGTGTTCCTGCCAATCACAGACCTCTGCTGGTGCTGACCACTGTCAATCGCAGACCGTGAGTGAGAGTATCCTGTGTGCCACTGTTGACCATTGCAGACTGACAGAGCTAATTAATTCAACTGAAGTCCATTCAGCATCCGTGTGCAAATACCATTTAATTTAAAAAGTAAACAAGGAGAGTCTGCCTGTTTGGGGGGTGGGGGGTGGGCAAGAACAACGGAGTGGAAGTCAGCCAAACCAGTTGGCTTGAGAGTTGAACAGTAAGCCCGAAATTCTCGTAAATGTATGAATCAAATGTGTAGTCTTCCTTTCCTACACATGCATGTGACTTAATTCCTCAATTATTTTAGAGCTGCTTTAAGGTAGAGATCAAAACCTACAACTATCTCTAACCACAAGAAGCAATTAGTTAATTAACTGATTAGGAGGTAGGCAGTTTTCTAAGTTTTAAGTAATTTAAAAGATTAAAAAAATCCCTGTGTAAGCTTTGTGACTAGTGAACTGAAGTAACTCTTGCCCTTCTGTCTATTACCAGATTTTGGCCCAGCACTCTCTCATAGTGCATGGTGGGGCACGTCTGTGGATGCTGCTGTGGCTGGTGACTGGGAGACCCGCTTCTAGGAATCCCACCACTTCTTAGGCTGTGATCTAGGAAGACCCAACAGCCAGAAGATGAAGTCAGTGGGGCAAGGATAATATTGGAAGCATCACAACAGAATTGATAGGATAATTTAATCTAAACAATCAGTCGAATCGCCCTTTCATTTTTTTCTAGAACCACACTTTCTTTGCTTCCACATGAGGTCTTTCTCAGGTGTTTTGAACCTGGAGCATCTCTGTGGAAGTCACTGGTACTTTTGGGAGTATTGGATTCTCTCTTTCCTCCAGACACTTGGTAGGACTGCAGATCCTCAGGTGACCATGAAACTTGGTTTGACCAGTGAGGTGTGAGTGGACGTAATGTGGGTGACCTCCCTGCAGAAGCACGGGGAGCCAGTGTGCACTCAACCACAGTGCCCTTTTCTTCTGCTTCTGTGGCCACCACCAACGTCCTCCATGCCATTGCCCCATCAACCAGGGCTCAGTGTGGGTGATGACATGGGGCTGAGTGCCCAGCCAACTCGCAATGGACATGTAGCCTGAGAGACAGTAACTTTTTTTTCTGGTATAAGTCTCTGAGATGTGGAACTATTTGTTTCCATGGCACAACCATCTATCCTAATACAGTCACCTGATTCAGCCCAACCTTTGGGCAAATCAATTTCTAACAGACTTGATGCACTCAAAAGTAACTTTCAGCCATAGCTTTAGAGGATTCACACATAATTTTTTGTATGTGATTAAGAGAGTTCTAGAGAATGATGACTTTAATAAAAGGTTAGATGAACTCATAGTGTTCAGGGCAGATGACTGTGGTTCACATATATTAAAGGCTCACATGTACACCTTGGTTTCAGGTGCTTGTTTTTTTAAATAAAAAAGAATGTTTAGTATTAGTTCATATGCATCTTACAGTGCAATCTTTGGTCTAGTTTGTTTTTGGTGATATTTGTACAAAGTCAATACCACTTTATTCTTCATTCATGTGCACTTAATCTCTCCACCAGTGAATGGTCACTAAAAAAGAATGTTTAGTATTAGTTCATATGCATCTTACAGTGCAATCTTTGGTCTAGTTTGCTTTTGGTGATATTTGTACAAAGTCAATACCACTTTATTCTTCATTCATGTGCACTTAATCTCTCCACCAGTGAATGGTCACGTCCATGTGCTCATATGAGCAAGACTTACATACTGGTTCCAACCGAGACTTGATATAAGGAGCAGAGAGAGAATTTTCTTATTGTTTAGGCAGCAGGGCCAACTAAGCCCTGAGGAGTTAGAAAAGAATATTTATATGTTACAGAGTTTTATATCAAGTCAACCATTAGAGAGGATGTTAACAGCAGGGGGCCACTGATTGCATCTTGGAGTGCATATTCTTTCCTCTATGTTGGCTCCTGCTCCGAGAAATGCATGGTTGCTTTCCACTGAGCATTTATAGTTACAGTTTGAAATAGAAGCCCTAAGGTTTTAGGCCATTGTACAAATGACCAAGAGACACATGAAAAAATGCCCAACATCACTCAGCATCAAGGAAATGCAAATCAAAACCCACTGAGATATCATCTCACCCCAGTTAGACTGGCTATTATCGAAAAGACAGAATAACAAATGCTGTCAAGGATGTGGAGAGAAGGAACCCTCCTACATTGTTGGTGTGACTGTAAATTGGTGCAGCCATTATGAGAAACAGTATAGAGAGTTCTGAAACAACTACAGATAGAATTGACATACTATCCAGCAATCCCACTGCTGGGTATATACCCCCCAAAATGGAAATCATCATGTTGAAAGGATTCCTGCAGCCCCATCTTGATCACAGCTCTATTTACAATAGCCAAGAGTTGGAACCAACTTAAATGTTCACGTCAGATAACTGGATAAGGAAAATGTGGTATAAACACATAATGGAATACTACTCTGCTCTAAAAAAAGAATGAAATACTACCATTTGCAGCAACATGGATGAGTTTAGAGAAAATCATGTAAAGTGAAATAAACCAGGTATGGAAAGAGAAATATCGCATGTCTTCACTCATAAGTGGGAGCTAATAAATAAATATATAAGAAAAGAAAAGAAAAAAAGAGAGATACAACAATCACAATAATATGCTGAGGTTACCAGAGGTGCAGAAGGGGGATTGGGAGGGGGTGTAAGGGAGAAATTTATAAAGGGACATGAAAAATGACTACATTGTATAATCATTGACTATACTAATAATTATCCTGATTTGAGCATCACATATTGCACACAGGTAATGATGTTCAAGTCTATACCCCACAGATACGTACAATCAACTATGTTACAATATAAATAAATAAGTGAATAAATAATAGGTTAAAAATAAAACAAACAAGATTTTAGGCCACTGTGAATGTACAAAGAGCAAAATGTAATCTATGACATGATTACAATAGTGTAAAATCATTTCCATAAATCATCTAGAACTGGGAAGAGAAACATGTATGAAAGAGAGAGAGAGAAAACGTATGAATGGCCCATTCCTTAATTTAAAAATGCTTTCATTACTGTTAAAATATTTTCATAATAGAAAGCAGAAAATGTATAAAATATGGAAGCAGCACAGGGTTTGGGTAAATTGGCCAGTGTTCCTTGAATGAAATGATTCAAGTGGCTTGACCTGGTCAACCTCCCTGTTCCCCAGGTTCTCCTGGGAGGCTGGGACTGTGGGAGGTTGCTTCACTGAAATTCATTCATTAAAGATCTGAGGGTGGAGTCTGTCTGCTCATCAGTTTAGTTCTCCAAGTGTGTTGGAAGCAGCTGGTGTTTGCCACACCAGAATCTGTTTCCACAGACACCTCTTCCACCTACTGTGCAATCTGTCCACAGAACATGCATTTAGACTAATGAATTTGTGTCATTAATATGTTGGGCATGTTCCATGGCTGTAAAGTATCCCTCGAGGAGAAAGTCATCACTGAGGACAGACATGTTTTATTGCTGCTGCTGATTTACAGGCTGGTAAAGCCACTCTTCTGTTGCCCTTGAGGATAAGCAAGAGCAAGAAAGACAGGGTGTGAAATCACTTAGATGTGTCTGCATCTCCTTTGATATGGGGATGAGAAGGCAAAGACAGTGAGTACTTTGGGTAAACATCTTTTTTCCTTTCCAGGTGTCTCCAGTTTGGCCACTCTATTCTGAAATCTCAGTTCTCTAGGTATCTGACAGGTATGAGGTTCTCAAATAGGCGTGGAATGAGAAAAGACACATGGGAGACAGAAGAGGTAAAGAATCAGTGAGAGGCCAACGATGACAACAAATCCCACTTTTGAACAATGCAGAAGTGAATTACTAAGAAAGGGTGTCATGAAAGATACAATTTAACATAAAATACTTTAGTGTTAAAATGCCAGCAAGAAAACATTAAAAAGATGTGTCCTTGTTTTTGCTTGATGACTGCAACATTAGGGGGGTAGAAAGGACAGGTTTTATTTTGCTAGCTGGGCAAGCTAGGAGTGTATGGCACCTGGACTGCAGCAGACTAGGAGGGACGGACACACCACAAGCAGTTAGAATGAGAGGAAAGTATTCATGGGTTAGCATGGGACAGAGACATTCACCCTCCAACCTCCATTCAAGCTCCCCACTTAGTGAGTAGCCAGGGCTGCAGTAAGACAATCAGGCTGGTGGGAATCGTGTGAATGAAAAGGACAGAATGGGGATCATGGGACCTAAGTCTTCAATGGAAGGGAGAATCATTACTTATTGATCATCAGCTGCAGTAAGACAATCAGGCTGGTGGGAATCGTGTGAATGAAAAGGACAGAATGGGGATCACGGGACCTAAGTCTTCAATGGAAGGGAGAATCATTACTTATTGATCATCGACTACATGCTTAACCAATTGATATTGAACAACCAATATTACTGATCACCTACTATAGACTAGGCGTAATTCTCTCTTTTTTACCCACAATTTCAGGTCCCAATTCCATTGACATTCTCCAGTTTCTTGCTTTTCTCTGGCCTTTCAAGGAACCAAGGCTTCTAGTGCTCTTTATTCCGGGTTCTATTCATAAATATACCTAGATTTTCTGGACCCCAGTAGCCAATCGTGTTTATAAAAATTCAACTCTAACATGAGAGTATAAAGTTAAGGTTAATAATCTCCTTTTTCCTACCCTAGTCCCACACAGCTCAGGAATCACCACATTTAAGCATTTCTATTGAACCCTAAATAATTTCTTAGACCTTTGTTTCCTGATTGTCTTTAGAAAGTGCCAACAGATTTCCTATTATGAAAAATAAAATTACAGTGCCCTTACAATAATCTTCTGGTTTTAAGTTTTTAGTTCATGCATTGGTTATTATCAGTACTTTCCAATAACCAATCAATATTTCTTGACCCACTAATTTTATGTAGCTTCTTATGATTCACCATTATGTAATATAAAGTCTTTACTGTGTTACATTTCTCTCTACCTATTTACTCCCACCCTCCATCCACTTTGTTACTGTGTCATTGTTTTTATATTGTCATGGACTAAAGCTTCTGTATTTCATTCTGTAACTGAAACGTCACTAATGTTTTGTCCATAAGTGGATTTTAAAAATTGAGCATCCGTGACTCACATTTAACGTATTATGATTGTCTAAATATCATTTCCTGCAGAACCAATGAGTGAGTTCAATTCAGGGAAAAGAAAATCTCATGCTATGGCATTAAACATGTGTCACCTATAGAATACAAGTTTCAAAAACTGGGGTTGAGAGGGGGAAAAGGAGCTAACCTGTTTATTGTATGTTTTTTAAGCTTATATCTTTTCATTGTCTTTTAGTTGACATCATCCAGATTCTTCATTTTAATTTTTATGGGGAATTAACTTTATTCTTGACATTATACTCAAAGCCCTTGAGCTTTTTGTCAGGTTTAGATCGCTTGTTTTCTAGATCTACTGCAAAGAGGTTGTTCTGAGAATATCTGTGTTTTCTCTTTTCCTTGGCAGAGGCATTCTTTTGTGTACAATTTAAACTGAGACTTCCTTTGCTATAATTTAACGTAACAACCTTCCCTCTTTCCCAAAACTTTTGAAAGTCTTTAGTCCATTGCTATGCTCCATTCTCCCAAACCTGTCCATATTGTTAGTGCTTTCACAAATTCATTCTGTGCTGTTCAGTAAATTATTAGGAAAGAGAAGGAAAATACGTGTTCAGAATTTTTGAACGAAAAATTCTGATATTATTGTTTAATAGCACTACAATCATAGATTTTAATGCCATTAAATAGATTTGCAGTTTGATGTCTAATGAAACAAAGCTTACAGTTGTTTCTGCTATTTCTTTCAGTAGGTGGTCACTACATTTACAGCAAATTAAAAACACAGGCTTAAACTATTTAAATACTCACTTATTTGAATTGTTGCCCTTATTTTCTATAGCAAATAAAAATGATGATCCCCTTTTACTGGATTTTTAGTAAAAGCTGTATTGCTTATTTTTACCTAGGATTTATTAATTAGCTACCCAAGTTGGATGCATATTCATACCATCATTGTGACTTGTCATGATAGCCAAAGAAATGACCACTAGAGTGAACAGAACTTAAAATAAATCAGAGAGGCAGAGATGACATGACTCTTAGGAAATGATCTGACCCACGCCTATCTCCTGATTTCACTTCAGTTCCTTATGTTTAATTTTTATGAAAGGTTTGTGTCTGGGGTACTGAGACTAGGTTTCATCTTTTTTCTCAGGATCTCAGTTAAATTGAATTCTGACCCTGATCATGTTTTCAAACTGTTGGAAAAGCCACCTAGTTACAAACAAAATAGACTGTTTCTGAAAACAACTAACAAAATGTCAATAGTAAATCTTTCCCTATCAATAACTGCTCTAAATTAAAATGGATTTAACTCCTCTCAGTTAAATTGAATTCTGACCCTGATCATGTTTTCAAACTGTTGGAAAAGTCACCTAGTTACAAACAAAATAGACTGTTTCTGAAAACAACTAACAAAATGTCAATAGTAAATCTTTCCCTATCAATAACTGCTCTAAATTAAAATGGATTTAACTCCCCATTTGAAAGAAATAGATTGGCTGGGAAAAAAAAAAAAAAAAAAAACTATATGCTGTCTACAAGGAAGTCACTTTATATTTAAAGACATACATAGACTGAAAGTTAAGGAATGAAAAAAGATATTGAATGCAATGGTAACCAAAACAGAGCAGCTGTAGCAATACTTATATCAGACAAAATAGACTTTTGGTCAAAAACTTTCAACAAGAGACAAAGAAGATCTTTTTTCTTTTTATAATAAAAGGGTTACTCCAACAGGAGGATATAACAGTTATAAATATATAGCTAACATCAGATCACCTAAATATATAAAACAAACACT
The DNA here is from genome assembly GCF_000696425.1 of Galeopterus variegatus. NCBI lineage: Eukaryota > Metazoa > Chordata > Mammalia > Dermoptera > Cynocephalidae > Galeopterus > Galeopterus variegatus. The sequence continues at coordinate 98,899 of NW_007731788.1, read as the reverse complement.
GAAGGGAGAAATAGAGAGCAAAATAAATAATACCCCAAATACCAAAATTTATGAGATGTAGCAAAAGCAGCACTAAGAGAAAAGTTCATAAATATAAATGTATACATTAAAAAAAGAGAAAGATTTTTCAAATGAATAACCTAACTTTACACCTAAAGAGACTAGCAAAAGAACAAACTAAGCCCAAAGTTAGCTGAAGAAAGTAAATAACAAAGATTACAGCAGAAATAAATAAAATAGGAAATAGAAAAACAATAGAAAAAGCCAATAAACCTAAGAGTTGGTTTTTAAAAAGATAAACAAACTTGAAACACTTATCTAGACTAAAAATAAAAGACTATTTAAATAAATAAAATCAGAAATAAAAGATATTATAATTTATGCCAGAGAAATAAAAATGATCATGAGGCTACTATGAACAAATTGAGTAACCGAGAAAAAAATGGATAAACTCCTAGAAACATACACCTATCAAGATTTAATCATGAGAAAATAGAAAGTCTAAATTTAGAGACCAAGTATGAATAAGGAGATTGAATCAGTAACTAAAAACCTCCCAACAAAGAAAAGCACAGGTCCTAATGGCTTCGCAGGTAAATTTTACCAAAGATTTAAAGAATTATCACAAATATTTCTCAAGCCCTTCCAGAAAATTGAAGGAAAGAGCCACTTCAAAATTCATTTTATGAGGCTAGCATTACCCTGATAGCAAAGCCAGACAAGTAGTGCCTTAATTCCCTCCTTGCCTCAGGCTCACGGTCTTCATTTGGCAGAGCATAAGCCTCGTCGTCTGCAAAGGCTACAGTTCCACAGCCACTGTGTGCAATTTCTTCTGTTTGAGCTACAGGAGCACTAGGCTTTTTCTCCCTTGCAAGGCTCCAGATTACAAGATACTTATTGTGAGGTCTAGATCAAGGGCTCCGTGCCTATAGAGATGTATTTCCTTTTCTCTGTGTTGGCAGACTGGGTAGGTCTACCCTAGCTCTAGTAGAACTTTGCTGAAAGTGGCAAGAAGTAACCAACCAAGGCCACTATTCTAAAATTTTTAGATAATTGGCCCTAACAGTATAACTTCACTCCGCTTGTGTTCTGTAGGCAACAATTTGACCAAATACAGTGGTACTACTTCATACAGTTTGCAAGTTTTCCAGCTGCAATATCTGTTTCATTGATTCCTCTAATAACTAATTCCATACTTCAGGTTGTGTTCTTAACAACTTAGCACTTTCAGATATTAAGTTCCGCATTAGTTAGGAATAGCTTTGATTTGGCTTAAGCAAGGTGGAAATTTATTTCTCAGGTAAACAAAGTCAGAAAGGCAGACAGTCAAGGGCAGGTTAGGTGGTGCCTCAAAATCATTAGAGAACGAGACTTCTTCCAGCTTATGGATCCACTCTTCTTCATCCTCAAAGTTTAAGATTAAGTCTAGAACTCCAGCCATTGTGTCCCAGTTCCAGGTAAGGAACTGCATCCTGATAAGCAACATTCATAAACCAGTAAATAAGCCCCAGAGGCATCAGGCTTAAAAACTCCCTCTGGACAAGATCTTTGGCTATGGTTACTCACACCTAAAATTCACTGAAAGCAAGGTACCCCCAAACCCTACTACATTCTTAGTGGTATTGCCAAAGAATCCTGAATGGACTTGCAAAGCCTGTGACTGTTAATATCCTAACAATCTCTGGGCCCATGAACTTGCATTAGCAAAAAGTGGTCTGGAAAACTGGATGGCCCCTGAGGAGAACATATACTTTAATGCCAACTTGGATGTACCCTTGGAGGACTGTTACAAAAGCCAACCAGGAGCCTGGCACCATGGATAAGAATGAACAACTGACACTGAATGAAGACATTCCTCCCAGAGCCCAGCACCAGGAATATGCTCCAGCTTCGGAATGTTCTCCACTTCCAGATGAGGAGTACACACTACTGATGCCAGCAGGGTTTGATCATTACTATGAACCAATGACCGCTGTGTTTCCCATTCTCCCGTTTTCTGAGTGGGAGACTTCATTGTCATTACCCTGCTCCTTCTCTATCCTGGTGTGTTGAGAGCTAACTAATCTTTAAACATGCAAGTTTCCAGACTACAGAAGAAGAACATGGAGGTGATTGCAGAAGACTATAGCTCCTGGAGGTAGAGGCAGCAAATAGTTGCAACTTTGTGTTTACTCCTTTGGAGATGGGCATGAATGTTTTCTTTACATAACAAGCATTTCCATGCATATTTTGTAGCCAAAATGGTGAACCATGGCAGAGAACTCAGTTTCCATTCTCCCCTTCTGTCTTAGTAATAATACCATAGATTTGTGGCTGAGCCTTCGTCTCCCAGTCTTCCTTACATCTGAGTATAAACACATGTTTAAGTTCTGATCAGTGCTATGTGAATGAGGCTACTTCTGAAAAATGTCTTTACGAGGTTGCTGACATGTGAACTTTGCCCCTTCTCTTTTTGGTCATTTCTTTCATCTTGATATCTGGATCTCAGATATAATTGTTGGAGTTCTGGCCTCTATTTTTGATCATGAGAGAACAAGGTTGATCCTGAACCAGCAGACCTCTAAGTTAAAAGACAACGGGTTCCTATTGACTCTGTAGAACTCCCTCAGAAGTCTGCAGCTGCCTCCGTCATTTCCACGAGAGATGCATAGGTCTCTAAACTGTTGAAATCACTGAAATTCTTAGTGCCTTGCAGCCAACCTAATCTTAATTCACGCACTTCCCAAGCAGCCCTTGCTTTATGCAGGAGGTGAGTGTTGGGAGGAAAGAGAGGGGAGAAAGAAGACAGAAGGAAAATGCATTTATGCTGAGGAGTCATTTAATTTGTACCTGATTCCCCATATTTCCTTAATTAAATCCACAAACTTATGCAGGAGGTGAGTGTTGGGAGGAAAGAGAGGGGAGAAAGAAGACAGAAGGAAAATGCAGTTATGCTGAGGAGTCATTTAATTTGTACCTGATTCCCCATATTTCCTTAATTAAGTCCACAAAGCCTAAAGCAGAAACATACAAAACATATGCTGTCTGTGCAACAAAGTCTGCTGAAATGGTCTCAGTGCTCTGGGGCATCCTAGGCCAACTGCTTCACGGAGGCTCATGCTGGAGAAGCGGGTAATGCCACGACATGGCAAGCCAGGACAGCGGACTCCACAGCAGTGTTCATTCAGCCTGTGGGGCCTTTGGGGCGACTGGAAGTCATTTTCTCCAGATGGTGCCTTGTGTTTCAAAGGCACATTTTGAAGCCTCGGCAACTGATCAAAAAGACTACTGAATATTGTTCTCAGCCTGCGATAACTACAGTGGGATATAGAGCTGCAGGAAGTGGCTGTGTCGGCTTGCGATGTTAGTCTTACAGTTTTCTGCATGGGGCTCTCTCTTTAATTACCAATGCCTCTCTCCATTCCTTCTTACCTTGCCCCCCCACAACCCCCCAGTACTTTCCGAAACTTGAAGCTCTGGCTCTGGCTAGCCAATAATGCATTGACATGCCCTTGGCAGTAAAAGATCCAAAACTTCTTGCTGACCACTGCTTGGGCAAGTGCCAGCTCACCCTGACCACTGAGCAGAGATGGGAAAGCATTAAAAATGAATGTTTGTTTGCTAAATATTTAAGGGGAAAAAACCAAAAGCATGAAAACAACTAGCATGATCACGCCTAGGACAAGTCTCTAAACTATCTAAGCTGTTATTTAACTTAATATGGAACTGAACTCCAGCTGCCTTGATGAGTCGTATCAGAGAAGGGGGTGAAGTAGATCTTTGCATCATTAATCCAGTATCATTGGACCATTTCAAAAATTTTTCTGAATGTTCTTCTCTCCCCTACTCAAGCCCTCAATCTCTAATCCTATTGTTTGTTGTCTTGGATGGAAAAGTCAGTGAGGATAGAATTCAGTAGAGTTTTCCATCATCCTCACATTCAATGGCTGTAATTCCCTTACTCAGAG
>NW_007731788.1:92886-94387 GCF_000696425.1 Galeopterus variegatus | reverse complement strand
AAGGGGGTGAAGTAGATCTTTGCATCATTAATCCAGTATCATTGGACCATTTCAAAAATTTCTCTGAATGTTCTTCTCTCCCCTACTCAAGCCCTCAATCTCTAATCCTATTGTTTGTTGTCTTGGATGGAAAAGTCAGTGAGGACAGAATTCAGTAGAGTTTTCCATCATCCTCACATTCAATGGCTGTAATTCCCTTACTCAGAGTCCTCTTACCACTCCTCATGATCCACAAGCCCAATTTAAGGCCTCAACCTCTGAACCTGCTTTCTCAGACAGGCCTGCACCCACAGTCCTACCAAGGAGACCTGCAATCAGTCACGTTAAACTTCTTGTCTCTCCTAAAATTGTACATGCTCTTTCATAGCTCCTTTTCATAAAAAGCTTAGAATGATTAACTAGCATGTCCAAAGTCACACAGCTTGCAAAGGGTAGAGCTGGAATTCAAATACAAGCAGTGTCGATAGATCACATGCACCTTTCCATTGAGCTATCCATTGTGTTAACCAATTAAATATGGATGTGTAGGTTGCTTGCAGTGTTTTGAGACTATGAACAAAGATTCAGCGAACATCAATGGTTACTTAATTATTTAATGCCTCCATAATTGTGTCCTTCGAATAAATGCCTGCACACAGGATTAGCAAATCTCTAAAGGTGCTAAATGTTGATACAACCTTTTTGGTGGACAATTTTATAATACATGTTCTTTAATCTTTTTTATCTGAAAACAGAACACAAAATATCATTATTTGGATCTGTATTTCTTTGGATACCAGATAAATTGAACTTTTTATCTCTATATGATTTGCCTATTTATATCTTTCGCCTATTTTGTTTTCCAGTGCTAGTGTTGACTTTTGCTCATAGACCAGAAAGCTCTTTATATGTTAAGAATATTTGTTCTTTATCTGTAATAAATGTCACAAATATACATGTGACATTTATGGCTGGTCTTTAATTTTTCAAGGTGTTTTTTTCTTTTTTTAAGCTCATTCTTGGCTAAAATAAGAACTGTCCAGACTGAGTGACTATCAGCAGGCAGGATGCTTGTACTGACCTTGATTCTTATTTAATAGCCAAATCCATTTTACAGTCCTGCAGTGAAAGGCCACGTTGATGTATGCAGCCCCATTCACCGGAGCAAGTCCTCTCTACCAAGGACACATTGTTTACCACATTGCCTGGTTCTCTAATGTCTGAGCCCATCCATTAAATATATTGCATTATTGAGCATGCCCTTCTGAGAAGTTCTTCTCTTGAGCCCTACTAAACTCTTTTCTTGTGTAAATCACACTGTGTAAATACCTTATCCAAAGATATTTGAGCACCTACTATGTTCTAGAGATTGTTCAATAAACAAAACAGACAAAAATCTTTCTTGTGAAATTACATCCTCATGGGTTTTATTATTATTGATAATAAATAATAAATTTAATAAATAAACTTTACAGAATGTTGAAAAATTAAAGCAGAATAAGGGGGCTAGGGAATAAAGGTT
>NW_007731788.1:77632-91914 GCF_000696425.1 Galeopterus variegatus | reverse complement strand
TTGCAGATATGTGTTGAAATATGAGGGGGTCTTCAAAAAGTCTATGGAAGGGTTCATATTATCTTTTGATTCAAATTTCCCACAAAATTTTTGAAGTACTCTCATAGTAATAGGGTTGAATATTTTAATAGCATGGGACTTAAAGGAGAAAAGAGACAGCCATACAAATATAGAAGGGAAGGAAGCTCCAGGTAGGAAAAACAGCCAATGCCAAGGCATTGGCGTGGGAATACATCTGGAATGTTCTAGGAATAGCAAACAGCTCCCTTGTGCTGGAGGAGAGGGGGCAAGAGGAAGCAAGAAGGAGAGGAGTAGGGGATGCGATCAGAAAGGAAATAGGTGGCCAGACTGGTGGGGCCCTGTGGGCCATTGCAAGGGCTGTGCTTTCTGCCTAAGTGAAATGATGAGTCCCTGCAGGCTTCAGAGCAGAGGAGCGACATGGTCCAGCTCGCATTATAACAAGGTCACTCTAGTTTCTCAGGTTGAAAATACAGTACAGTGGATACGTGGGTAAAAGTAGGGAGAGTATTTAGAAGACTCCTGTTGAGAGATGCTGTTGGCTGGGACCACAGTGCTGGCAGTGGAGGTGGGGAAAGCCACCAGGGTTCTGAATGTGTATCGAAGAAGGAGCCAGTGGGATCTCTTGTGAGGTAGGAAGAAAATGTATTCTTATTTTTCACCGATGGCTTTTGTTCCAATAAGAAACGTGAGCACACCATGAGGCAAACTCTATCTGGTGCTTTCTGAACCCAGCTCCAGTGTCTTTGCAGAGTCCTGCAGCATGCTGATGGGTTGCCCCTAAGTACCAATGTTTCCATGTTGGGAGTTTTCACCTACCTGTGTGCTGTGTTATGTTCATGGGAAAATGGGAATTTCAGTGGGAAGTGGCTGCTACAGATTTTTTTTTTCAGGTTCATCATGTCTTATTACTTTTTCTTGTGAAGTAGAATATATATACTGGATCCTTTTAAGGCAAACCATTCAGATCCGACTAAAGTTCAAAAGAATATTAATAGACACTCTGAAAAATCACACGGTTTGTCTTCAGAATTTGCTGCACATGATGCTGTTATTCTAAAGTCCAAGTGAATACAAGCATTACAGGTGCTGGTTTGTTATAGCTATGCCTTTATGAAGACAGGTTTTGGATAACAAACATATTTCATACCTTAACGAATGGTTAAGAAATCATACAGCTTTAAACGTTTTATTTTGAAATAATTTTAGATGTACAGAAAAGTTGCAAACAGTACAGAGAGTTCTTATATACCCTTAACCAGTATCCCCCGTTACCATGGCATACCTGTCAAAACTAAGAATTATTACATTTACACATTCTTATTTGTACCTCACAATGAACCTCCAGACTTATTCAGATTTTACTAGTTTTTCCACTTGCATTCCTTTTCTGTCCCAGGATCTCATCCAGAATACCTCATTGCATTTAATTATCATGACTCCTCATCTCCTCTGGTCTGTGACAGTTTCTCAATCCTTTTTCCATGACCTTGACGGTTTTGAGAAGTACTGGTCAGGCATTTTGTAGAACGTCCTTCAATTTGGGTTTGTGTGATGTTTTTCTCATGATTAGATTAGGGTTATGGGTTTTGGAAAGAGTATCACAGAAGGAAAGGGCCCTTATCATCACACCATGTCAGGGAGTATCTGATGTCAATATGTCTTATCGCTGGTGATGTTAACTCTGATCACTTGGTGAAGGTCGAACATGCCAGGTTTCTCCACTCTACAGTTAAAGGTTTTCCTCCTTTCCACACACGGTTCTTCAGACGTGAGTCTATTCACTAAGTCCTGCCCACTCTCAAACGCAGAGAGTGAGAAAGGGGGTACTTTTTTTCTGTAGCTGGGAAAGTTAATATTTTTTCTTGAAAAAAATTTAGGACACTCAGAGTAGGAAATAAACGCACATCTTCTGCCTTTTGGTTTTCATATCCTAGCCTTTGAGGTCACTCTTTTAACCTTCAGCCTCCCCTTCCCACCTCCATCAAGACAGTTTAATTCCTCACAAAGAATTTCCCAGTTATTGTCACCCAATTTTTTCACATTCCCCTGAGAAGCTCTGTATAAATAATTCTGTATTGCAATAATTTCTACCTTTCTTATTTGACTGTGTAAAAAGTGAGAACTAAATTCTGGTTAAATAAATAAAAAGATGAATGTCTTCCATGAATTTCTACTTTGCCTCCCCTCCCGGAGAGAAGGCAGCAGATTTAATTTTTCTTTTTCCTCCCACAGTAACCGAGGCTGTAACTAACACTCAATAAATGCCCTTTATCAAACTCAATCTGATCAGTGATAGAAGAGCTTCTAAATAATCCACAATTCTCTCATCAAACTGTCAGACCCAATAAGTGCCAATAAAATTTGGAAGAGGAATTCAATTCCATGGCTGAGTCCCAGTGACATTTTCTCACTAAGATTCATCATAATCATCATCGCTGGAAGGCTTGGCTATTCGTTTCCTATTGTTCTTTGTAGAAGGTCTGTTAGCTTTGAGTTTTGCTTTGTTTTGTTTTGTTTTTCCAAAAACAAAGAATAATACACTGGGAGTTTTGAGAAAAGCATGGAGTTAATGAAATATTACCAACAGGGATAGAAGAGGAACTACAAAGGACAAATTAAATTCTGTCCTTTTTAACTTTGAGGATGCCGATTTTTTGTGTTTTAACAAGCATAAACCCATGCTTTGGCATGCTGGAGGGGGAGAAGCTTATGAAAGGGGGTAATAAAGTAACCCTTGCAGCACCACGGAGCATCTCCCCCTCTAAAAGAGAAATCGACAATCTTTGTGGAAATATTAGAAAATGCAAATATGTAGGGGGAAAAGGCAAATTCTATAACTTTGGACAAAATGGGAAAAGGAAAAATGTATACTGCTGTAGGTGTGGGTGGTCTCTTTTGTGTTTGTCTAGAACAAGGAAACAGATGCGAACAGGAACTTCTCAGGATCCTGAGAAGTGGGAGGGCATCCGGGAAATGTGTTACCAGACCGAGTGATGCCCCTTCTTCCCCCAGCAGACACCCCACATCAGGAGACCACTGGGACGGTGCCCTGAAAGAAAATCGGGAGAAAGTGGAAATGCAAGTGGTCTCAAAGGGCCATTTGAAACAGAACACTCAGCAGTCTTTTCTGTTTCCTCCTTTTTTTTTTTTCCTTCACCTGGGGGCAGTGCAACAACTTCTCATCTGCGGAGATGAAACCTGAGCATCCCTAGGACTGTGAGGCTGAGATTCTCTCTGGCAATGTGTAATACAGACACAATGTTGCTTTAGATTATTTCTGGTGTAACAGAAAATAACCACTGGATAAGGCAAAGGTAAGCAGACCACTGTACATAGGCCAAATCCAGCTGTTTTTGTAAGTAAAGTTTTATTGAAATACAGCATGGCTATCTGTTTACATATTACCTGTGATTGCTTTTGTGCTACAATGGTAAATCTGAGTAGTTGTGACAGGGCCTACAAAGACTAAGTTATCTGACCTTTTACATTAGAAGGTTGGCTGACCCTTGGTATACTGGAACAGAAAATCAACTTGAAGTTAGTATATTCAGTTTCTGGTCCCAGGTCTACCTTTATGAGTTTTTGTGACTTTGGATATGTCCCTTCTCCCTGTGTCTCAATGTTTTCATCTGTAAAGAAGGATATTTCTAATTTCTCTTATAACTCTTACTCTGAAGCCCTGTGGGAAATGATGGCCCAAGACTGCCAGCAGCCAGGCAGGGTCCAGAGAGGGAAGTAACACCCCACAAGATACAGGAATGATGTGCAGAGGGAGACCTCTTTCATTTGCCACGTCTCTGTGTCCTCATGTTCAATATGTCTTTTGTGAACACCATGGAACTAATACTTAATAATACGTAAATCTAGACTGATGATCTGTGCCTTTTAACTAAAAAATTGAGCCTATTTATAGTTGTGAATTCTGATAAATTTGTATTCATTTCTACCCTCCTATTTTTGCATCCTATACGTGCTTCTATCAGACATGTCTCGTGCCCAGGTTTGCATCATATCGATCCACCATTTTATTCTGGTTATTGTTGTGGCAACCAGCTCCACACAGGTGTAACCTGAGCGCAGCTCATCTCAGCTGTTCCACGCGTCCTTCATCTCTTCCCCTTGGGGCATCTCTGTTGCAACTTCATGGGATGCCTCTGAGAACACATTCACTGTTCCGCTGCATGAACAAACCTGAAGCAGGGAAGCAGTTAATACCCTCTGGCCAATGGGTGACAGATAGAAACCAGCAAATCACCACACCCCTCTTCCATTTCTCGGGTGGAAGGTTCTCGAGTATCTGCTTCACAACTCTTCAGAGGGTGCCTGGTGGATGTAAATGGTGAGGATCTAGATGACGTGTGCTTAGACTGGCTTTCCACCATGGTTCCATTTCATTCGTCCTAATCTCCTCTGCTGTTCCTGGGTTAGTTCCCAGATACACTGTCTGTACACAAGCCCTTATTTCCAGCTCTGCTTTGGGGGCAACCCACACTGAGATGTCTTCTTTTATTTCATTTTTCTTCCATTTACTTATTATTTTGGAATGATTGAGGTATTTTCACCTTTGTTCAATTTTTTTTCCCTTCACTGATTTAAAATTTACATGCCATATTTATATTATTTAGTCACTACCTTTGAAATAGTGGCATACATTTTTTGCATAGTTTTATGCTAATCTTTACCTTCTTCCTAACAAATACAAGGAACATAGACAATTTTAACTCTAAATGACCAGTTTGGCTTATGCAATATTATTGTCCAATATTTCAGCTCAGTATTTTTAACTCAATAAATTAGATATTATTGTTGTTGCTGTTTATACTATTAATAGCTCTTTACTTTTTTCCCCAACAAGTAGCATTTTCTTTACTCATTATCCTTTATATTTTTAACCTTCCTTCTTCCTGAAGTGCAAACATGAGAAGTTCCTGTAGTGGAAATCTGCAATGATCAACTCTTTCAGACTTTGTTTATCAGAAGATGTCTTTGTTTAATCCTTGCTTTTCAAAGGTAGCTCAGTTGGAAAAGCAAATCCAAATTGAAAATTTTTCTCACTTGAAAGATATTGTACCACTGTCTTCTGGATGTCTCTGTAGCTACTGATAAATTAGATCTTAGTTTACTTGCATTTCTTTGTAAATAATTTGTTTGCTTTTCTCTGGCTCTTAAAGTAATCTTGTTGCACTCAGTGTTCTATTATTTTACTATGACATGACCAAGCATGGATTTCTTTTTATTTTTCCTGCATGAAGTTTACTGGGCTTCTTGAATCTAAGTTTATTGGGCTTCTTGTCTTTTCATCAATTCTGGAAATTTTTCAATCACCAATCTTCAAATATTATCTTTCCTCTCTTTTCTCTGTTAAACTCCTGGAACTCTGATTAAATGTGTGTTTGCTCATTCTTGCTCTTTCTTCCATATCTCTCAAATACCTCTTTCAGTTTCTTTTTCCTGATTTTTTTCTCTTTGAGAAGCATTCTGTTTAACACCTTCAAGTTTACTTTCTGTTTCATTAACTCACTCTTCGCCTCGGTGCAATCTTCTGTTTGCTCCTTCTGCTGAGTTTTAATTTTAAACACGTGTCTGTGTTATTCTATATATTTCAAGATATAGATATTTTAGTATATTTAATATTTTTTAAAAACCAGCCTTGCTATTTTTGATGGCCTCTTGCTTCTAACTCGTTTTTATTCATTCTTGTATTTCTTTAAATACATTAAATATACATATTTCATATTCTGTATCCTATCATTTCCAACCTAAAATTTTTAAGGTGTGGCTCTGCAGTTTGTTCTGATGACTCTCAATTATGATGTGCAATGGCTTCATGTGTTTTGTTATTTTTGATTATAAGAACATGTTTGCTTAAGCTCTATCATTGGAAATTCTTTTAGGCCTAGATTGAGATTATTTGTCATGAAAAACAGCATTTGCTTTGGCCAGGTTCCATGGGCTACTACCAAACCTGGCTCACTTTTAAGTAAAATTTTCAACCTGGGTTATAAAGCCAGGCAAATACTGGGAAGTCAGTGTACAAAACCCGTATGAAGCCAGCCGTGTCCATGCATTCTTAGAGGCCAACTCTTCCCATCACCCCTTCCATCCAGAGTCAAGCATAAGACATTTCTGGAGTTTTCCCACTTCACTCTTTTCTTAAAGGCGTATACCATCATGTGCTCCTGATGTTGGGTTCTCTGATCTGCTTCCTTCTCCTGAATAGAACAAAGGTTTTATCTTCTGTCCCGGTTTGCATGCTGCCATTAATGCCAAAGCTCTAAGCTTCTCGAATTAGTAGAATCCCCAGGGATGTGGTGCCTCTAGGGCTCCCTTGGCTTCCTCGATTTATGTACCCACAATTTTTCTGCCTTCAGAAGAATATCCTTGCTTTCTTACAGTTTCATCTAGGCATTTGAAAGGGTTTTAATAAATATTTTTTCTAGAATTTGAGTTTGGTAATGAGAGAGTTTCAGGATAGCTAGTCAATTTAACATATTTCCAAAAATTGAAAATTTTCATGAGGGCTAGAAATCACAGATTTGATCATTAAATATCTGTTTTATTCCCCAATACTCCCATATCCAAACAAAGAACACCAGCTAAAAATGACCTTTTGGGGACCAAGACCCTTTGACACCACTACATGTTTATTTTCCCTTCTTATGTAAAACATGTGGATTAACGGACATGAATATATTATTTTTAAGCAAGTTAGGCAAACTGTAATCCCCTTTACAGAAAATGAGCTTCATATCCACAACGAGGGAGAAGAATATGTTGTATCTGAAATTTCTCTGTTTCAAATCTCTTTGTTTAGAAATCACGCTTGTGTCTATACCTATAAAATGCCCCAAATAAGTTAGGAGGTGTAATTTTCCATAACCACAATTTCTGTCTCAAGAAAGAAAACAAAAAAGGGTCAGAATATCTCCCAACTACTGGAACAATTGTCCAATTGTCTGCACAAAGGATGGGCTGCATGGTCATGGGAGAAATCCCTTTTTGCTCTCAAACTCATCACTGAGAAAGCTAAACCATCTCCAAGGCTCAGGCTGTTTTGGCTGTGAAATTATGTTCCTTTTGGTGGAGCATTGATGGTGTAGAGTTAATTGCAGCATCCATCTGGATTTGGTGAAGGGAATTTTAAGTAATGAAGGGAACTTTTTGACCAGAGAGTGTAAGGTTGCCTCTCAGAATTCTGAATTTTCCCTTCTTGTTATAATGAAAAGAATCAAAATGAATTCAGCCCAGAGAACTCTTGTTCTCACCCTGGTCTCACCACCAAAACACACAAACACACAAAGTAATGATAATAAGTCGCATTATCTTTATGCACAGGGCCATTAGTTAAAGTAAAACTCCATATAAAAATAGCTTCATAGATGTATTTTGAAGCTTATAATACGTCTTATATGGTGCATTTTCCTCAATATGAGGAGATAATCCTGTCACAATCATCTCACCTAATCATAATGTGCAAAATGGATGTACTAGGGGCCCTCCCTTTTCTGTTAAATTGCTGGGAAGGACAGAAATAGCATTTAGAATGTTTTATCTTCTTTTTTTACTTGCAGTCTTCTAATGAATCTCCTACGTCCCGGGGCCTCTCTGCCACTGTCAATATCAAATGCAAGAATTGGCACTTTTAGAATAAATTTTCCCATCTGCATAGGGTGGTTATCATTTCTTTTGACCACTCAAAATCTGAACCCCTGTTTATGTACTTTTAAAATTCTGCCCTTTTTGAGTCTTGGTTGGAGGCAGCTTGTAACCAGGCTGTGGACCCGTGACCCAGGTTCTGTGTCATAGAAATTTAACCTTCTTAGACAAAATAAAGGATGACCTATCTCTGAAGCCAGCTCAACACCTCACATGGTAGGAGCCTTTATTTCCTATTTATTCAATGAATGAGTGAGTTTTGAACTCACACGTTTGGAGTTGTTTTCTTTAAGGCCTTGAAATGACAGACATTCTGCAGTTGGTGCTTGACGTCCATTAGACGACCTTACTTAGGTGAGCTTTGCACATCTTCTCATAAACTTCCAACTATTCTAGTCTTTTTCTTTCCCTTGATACCCATTTTTCCAAGCAATCCATGGAGGGTTATGTATAGAAGATGTTACTGAAAAGATCAGGACCAAAGAAAATATTTTACAAGTTTAGATGTCCAAGGAGGAAGCTGTAAGAAAGGAGAAAATGAATTAAAAACTAAGAGGAAAGAACTGCTGCTGCCCAGATCTACTGAACATAAGAAGTTGATAGATACAGTATTTAGTAATGGAGAAATGGCCTGAAAATCACTATATAACTTTATGCGAGACTCTTTCTGCTTCTGGACCTCAGTATCCACAATGCATTATTGTTGAACATTAAGATCTTTGGGGTCACTCCCTGTCCACTGACATTGTACTTTCTGGGGGAAAAAGAAATTTTAATCCATGATTTCTCTTTCACACAATGAAAAAAAAAAAAAATCCCTTCACAGAAACCAAACAACAGAGCACAAGAAAGATTTGAGCCCTGTTATCATGGATGGGAAGCTGGGCCAAAACCGGTTAAGGACTCAGCTGCTGGAAGCCTATTAGCAGCAGCTCAGATTTCCTGGTTCCAATGGGTTGCAACACACTTAGGATTAGCTTTGCCCACAGCCTGCAGTTAATGACTGTTTGTACGGTAACAGTCTGCTGTTATGCCGACAGAATGCGTGAAAAGACTATGCTCAGATTTTTGAGAAAGGCCATATATTCCCCCGTGGACGGCAAAGCCACTTAGAGAACAAAAAGACTCTGGTATATGTTGCCTAACACCCTGTCCCACATCAGGCTCCGAGTATCCATCATTACGATGCTAGAGGCAGTTGGCATCCTGCACCCTGAAACGGAACATTAATATCCACCAAGGATGCCTGGTTTCATTCTCTCCTCTTTCACTATTCCATCAATTTCTTTCCCTTCAGGCTTGCTTTCTTTCTTCGTAAGTTTGAAAATGCTTCCCACACTCCAAGGGTGGAGGGGGGCAGTAAATATTCATATTTTAACAAGATTCTGTACCAAAGATGATTCATAGAATTCAAGGAATTGATATCATATCATTTCTGAACATTTCAGTGGCTTCTTACTGCCAAAAAATAAAGTTCAATCTCCTTTACATCATTTAAGTCCCACTTTTCTATGACTCCAGGCTAGGTTTTCAGACTTATCATCGACTACTCTACTTCATTCTAATCTTGTTTTAGCCAAATATGATTGAGTTATTTTAGATGATGGCTGGTATTTTCCAGCCTTGAGCATCTTGGCTCACACTCTTGCTGCAACCAGAATGCCCATCCATCATTTCTGCTTATTGATATCATGTCTATGTTTTAAATTGCAGCCTAAATACTCCTTCCTTCACAAAGTTGGACCTGAGCCTCCAACCAGAAGTAAACTTCTATTTATTCCCTTAACATTCTGCTTTGTAGATCAATGCTTTGAATATGCACTTTGCCCTCCCCTAATAGACTCTAAGCTCACTGAAAATGAGGGCTGTACCTTGTTCACGTTGCTGTCCCTGCTGGTGCCTAGTGCAGAATCTCACAGAGTAGATGCTCAGTAATGGCTGAATCACCACTGTTGCCTTTATTTTGGATTTAAAATTTAATTTTTACCCAAGAAACCAAGAGGAATTGAATACAGACACCACACCTGTCTTGGAAGACTTGTGGATTCAGAGATACTAAGAATATATGAAGTTCACTTTGATTATTTTGACTGATATGATGGGATAAAACTGTGTGGTAAACACTTCATAGCCCTATTTAGTAGCTGTATGTTCTGACTAACGATGCTTTAAAAGTAATTATGTTCTTGAAGGCTTGGACTTCAGTAAGTTAGTAACTTAAAGCAGGCTGAATCAAAAGCAAGTTGTAAATTTTAGAGGGGAGCTTCAGGGCTTAGGTGTAAAGAAAATTACTCCTTTCTGATTGAGAATATAATTACAAAGATTCACACACAGATACAGAGAAAGACCATAATCTTCCGTCTTTTGGGGCTTCTGCCAAGTTGCATAAAAGAAAAAAGTTGAGTTCTAAGGAGAGGCAGGGGATAAAAGCTTCTGAGGAATCCGAGAGGAAAAGACAGCTAGAGAGAGCAAGAGAGACAGTCATAGCTGGCTCTTACTGAAGGCAGGCGGGGGACCCAGCAAGGCCATGAAAGAGGTGAGGCCTGAAAGAATTTCAACACTAACAGCAGCTGGTTAGAGAAACAAGGGGAAAGCTGCCTGCTCATACCCAAACGTTCTCCTTTCTTTAAGACTGGACTAGAAATATGCCTTTTTCAAGACAACGTCCTTTCATGTTTATCACTAGCCTTTTTATGAACGTTCTTTTTTCTTACCTATTGGAAAACCTTTCCTAAAATCCCACTCTCAAGAACATAAGTAAAAATCACTGAGCTACTTCTAAAATTTAGATGAGTATAGAATGAGAGGAGAGAAATAAAAGCCATCTGTGATAATATTTTTAAGGTCCCATATTTAACTTTCCCCCATAATTACATATTAATATTTAATGGAAGTTGAATTAGTGCTGTCTATAATATACAAAGACATACTGAATATCCTGTTATGAAAATACGGAAATGACCCTTCTTTCTGGGGGGGTATATTGTAACAAAAAACAAAAGAACACTGTGGTCAGAAATATTGATTCTAGAAGTAGAAATATAAAAATGTATATGGATCTATTCCAGAATGTCACAAAAGGTGGTGCGCTATGAACTAAAATCTCTGAGGTGAAGCCAGCTGCTCTAATATTTAATGCTTTCAAGAGTATCATTAAAGGGCCGGCCCGGTGGCGCACTGCTACAGTGCACCGCTTGGGAGCGTGGCGGCGCTCCCGCCGGGGGTTCGGATCCCACATACAGACCGGCCGCTCACTGGCTGAGCGAGGTGCGGGCGCAACACCGAGGGTTGCGATCCCGTTGCCAGTCCTGGTCCGGTACGGGCGCGACACTGAGGGTTGTGATCTGTTGCCGGACACAAAAAAAGACAAAAAGAAAAAAAAAAAAAAAAGAGTATCATTAAATACTAATACACACATGCACTTGTAGAAGGCTCCCAACATTAAAATCAATGCCTTCCCTCTCTTTTTAGGCAAGTACGATGAATTGGCTGATGAATAGTGATGCTTTTTGATGCCAGTATGAGTTCCTTTTACCTTTTTTCAGATGTCTCAGGGTATGAGAAGATGGCCTCTAGAAACTTATAGTCAAATGTAAGGGAAAGGTGATTCTTATAAAAATACTTTAAAATATCAATACAGGGAGCAGATGGTCCTCTTAAAATGGAAGTAAGCTCCAGGCAGCAGCAGTGTGATCAACAAAAGACATATTCAGGGTTGGTTTAACTCTCACCTCTACCACTTAGAAACCTTGAGGTTTTCGTCAAGTTTCTTAAATCCTGAAGCCTTTATTTCCTCACTTGTTAAATGTGAAGGGTAAAAATACTACTTGTCAGGGTAGTGGCAAGCTTTTGATGACATGCAATGTGGACAAAGCATATAACAGGTGATCGGTAAATAGTAGCTGTTGATGTTACTGCAGGAGCTGAAATATAGGGGAGACGACTGTAGGGAAGGACATTTGGAGGCTTCGCTAGGGCCAGGACAATTTAGATTAAAAAGTCAAACAGAGGGCATTCCAGAAGATTTCCTAGAAAAGGATAAGCACACAGCAGTGGGAAAGGCAGAAATACAAATCAAACATGTGGGGTTGTGAGTAGAACTTCTGGTTGGAATGGAAGCTTTGAACAGACAATAAGGGTTTAACTCTGTCAAAGATGCAGAAAGAAAGGGAAGAAGTATGTGGGGGTCCATGCAAGGATGCCTTTGAATTCCATGTGAAACAACTATAGACGGTGGACAGCCCTAAGTGTTTTTCAATAGGAAGGTTAGGTGGTCATAGGGAGAAGTCATACCCTGGGAGACAGGGGTGATGGCTCATCAGAGATCCAGGAAGAATTCAGTGAAGGGACATTAACCCAGGCTTGCTAGCCAATTGGATGAGGGAAAGGGCAGGAGTAGGATTTCAAACCCGAGTGACTAGGGGAATGAATGGTGTTCGTACCATGGACAGAAAGACAGAAAAAAAAGGGCATTCATTTGAATAGGGAAAGAATGGTTGGGAACAAAAGTCCTCCAGGAATCCCTGCTTAGGTCTCCTTATCAGAGGTAGCAAGAGGATCTCACATTTATATCTGAGCCCTTCCTATGTCTCAGGCACCACGTTAAATGTTTTGCCCAAATTATCTCCTTTCACCTACACGACACTAGTAAATAAGAGTGAACTATTTTTATTCCCACTTTACAAATAAGGAAAGTAAGGATAACGAGGATCAAATGAATTCGCCCCACGTTATAAGACCAGTACATGACATTGCAGGGTTCTAACCCAGAACCCAGCTCTTCCTCGGTGTCCTTCTGTACGACTGGATTGCAGTTAGAGATGTGTCGTCCACTTCCATGTCCAGATTTCTGAGATCCTGGCACACGGCTTAACTCACAATGAATAAGTGAGCAAGTGGAAGCTATGAAGGCAATTGGATTTGCTGTAATAAGTACACAGCGAAGAGAAGAGGGTTGAAAACGGGACTTTAGGAGATGTCCAGACTTAGGGCACAGGCTTGCAGTCAGGAAGCCTAGGGCCAGTCCTCAGCTCTGCTTCTTACTGGCGACTCTGAGCTTTAATTTTTCTCTTCCTCCATATGGTGTAATGTACCTACATCTCAAAGCTTTGGAAATCAGAGATAATACAAGTGAACATCTTCAGCGACCTGTAAAGTAACTTACAAGTATATGCTGTTATGGAGGATCTGGGATAAGGAAGAGGCACCTCTGAAGGTTATAAAGAAAAACCAAAGGTTCACCAGAGCAGAGTCACTGCGCATCGTATCTTGGATGCCAAGGAAAAGGAATTTCCAGGAAGAGGGTTAAAGGGTTAAAAATGATGATTAAAAAGTTGGTAATTAGCAGATCACCGGTGACCCTGGAAAGAACGGTTTCTGCTGAGAGATGGGGACAGAAGCTAGATTTTATGAGATTAAGGAGAAAGTGGGTGGTAAGGAAGTGAGGAATGTGGCGTGTAGACCATTTAATTAAAAAGTTTACAGAAAAAGGAAGCAAAAAAATGGTACTGTAGCTTCAGGGGGCAGCTTAAATTATTACCGCTCCTATGGATACAGACATTTTAACAGGGATCAACACCTTAAACTAAAGGGATTAAGTGCTGTGGGTGGAATTTCAGTGAACCAGAAGATGGGGGGATTTTCTTTTTTGACACTTTGGGTACTTTCCAAAACTCCTGAAATCATACCAGGAATAGGCATTTGCCTGTTCTGCCTAACTGTTAAGCTGACCTCATATAACTGCAGAATTTGGGATCCTCCCATCAACCCCTCTCACCATGTTGTATTTTCAAACCATTTTAATAATACTTTCAGATGCAATGGTTTGCTTGTAATGATGATGCTGTGAAGGAGCTCTTGCAGGGAGGGGAATAAAAGCCCACTTATCTAAAAGTCCGACTGCCATTTACCTGCAGATTTCCAAAACACCAACCTGTATTAGGAAGATAGAAAAAAAAAAAGAAAGAAAGAAAGAAAGAAAAAGTCTTTTGAGTTGCACAGAGCTGTCCCAATGGCCGTAAATTTTAGTCCGTAGGAAAAGAGATAACACCTCCCTTAAACATCTTGGACTAAACATTTTATGTAAAATAAGGCAGTCAGCATCATTTTCAAGTTCTCCCAGCTTCCCGCTCCAGTGTGCAGCCTCTGCAGAGGCCTCCTCAGCCTCCACAGCGGGGGTCCTCCTGCCCTTTCTGGAGGTCTCTTCATCCCTGCCCCACTCATGCCATCCCAATTTTATCTATGAGGCCTGGTTGAATTCTTACTTCCTTACAAATTTTGTCAAGACAACTCTCCTCTTTATGGGGATTTTCTTCTCCAAAACCCTACCGATTGACAGTTTGTATCACAAAAGTTAACCTTGACTTATACATAGTTTCATTTTATGTC
Source organism: Galeopterus variegatus (assembly GCF_000696425.1). Lineage (NCBI taxonomy): Eukaryota > Metazoa > Chordata > Mammalia > Dermoptera > Cynocephalidae > Galeopterus > Galeopterus variegatus. The sequence continues at coordinate 77,850 of NW_007731788.1, read as the reverse complement.
TGAATTGTTCCATACCTGACAGCCTTCTTTCCTTAACTAAATTTTCAGGTTTTTGAGTGCAGGCACCATTTCTTGTAATTCTACATCTCCTAGTTCTTGTTTAATTTGGGGATGTTGAGTAGATGCACTTCTACGTGTTGGTTGGAAGATGGTATATGGCACAGGTTTAAGTTTAAACATGGGGGCCTCAAGCAAAGGTTGAGAAGGGGCAGATTTGT
>NW_007731788.1:73467-77603 GCF_000696425.1 Galeopterus variegatus | reverse complement strand
GTAATTCTACATCTCCTAGTTCTTGTTTAATTTGGGGATGTTGAGTAGATGCACTTCTACGTATTGGTTGGAAGATGGTATATGGCACAGGTTTAAGTTTAAACATGGGGGCCTCAAGCAAAGGTTGAGAAGGGGCAGATTTGGCAACAATGAACTCAGCATCTCTTAAAAGTGCCCCCTTTAGTGACAAGTCCCTGTCATGCAAAGGTTAGTGTGAAGGGTGGCAGAGGGTGATGATGATGGCCAGCAACAGGCAGACGGACTGATAATGAGGGATGGTTGTCATCTCTGAATCCTGAGATATCAGGCAGGGAACACAGCTTGAGTTAGAAAGGCTAGAATTTCCAGATGCATCGATTCATTCTCCTTTTATGCACTACATAGTTGCCTTTCATGCCAGAGATATTACATATTGATTTCTGGTGTGTAAAAACATAAAAGGAGTTGTGTGTTCAGAGTATAACACAGAAATGCCTTGCTCCCCCGCCCCGCCCCCCCAGTCTGCATGGCGCCCATCACATCTCTCTCCTCCTGTTCTTCCTCCCCGCAGCCCTGGAGGAAAAGTCGAGTTAAGATCAAGCTTTCATGTCATGTTTCGTATTTTTCCATGTGTATTACAAGGATTAGCATTAGTTATTCCTGAAAATGCTGTCATTACAAGGTGAGGTGAGGCTGTTAAACCCATTCTACTTTATAGCTCTGGAAGCAGAGGTACAGAAAGGTTAAGTGTCTTGGCAGAGTTGCTCAGCAATTTGAAGGCAGAGATGCACTTTAACTCCTGAGTGTCTTGCCTCCTGTTTAGATTGCCTGACAGTTCCCTACAGAGAATGTTCAAGTGCCGGAGAATTTTCAGTGTCCATGTTTGGGGATGTTTAGGAAGACCCATGAAGACAGAACCTCGCATTAGTATGCAACTGGGAAGTAGGTATAAAAGGTTACCATTTAAATCCTGAACACTAGAAGTAGATGGAAGGGATGAAATCACAAAGAAAACAGAGTTTTAAGTCTAAATTTGACAGAGCAAAGGCCACGAATGGATTGGCACACAGCAGGCTGTCAATAAATGATGTAGAGTATTGCAGCAAAGGACTCCAAAGAAAGTGTTGAGACCTCGTTGTCCCTTATTCTCCAGCAGGAAGCCCCTGCCTGATTTGACAGGGCTTTATAGTGCACTAGCTTTAGACACGTTAGTATTCTAACTCTGTCTCCTCCTTTATGGCTCTTCATGACTCTATCTGATGACAAAGCGGCTCTTTGCCATTTAAAGGTCGAATGCCAGTAATAGAGAGACGGCATTTTATCATCAGATGAGAGCAAGCAGAAAGGAGATGAAAACTTGGAGACCTGCGCCAAGTGCAATCATGTCCCTGGATCGAGATTCCCTGAAAATATGCAATGTACCTTCAATTAACCTTTACAAATACCCAGTCACAGGGACCGATTTATATGAAGGTTGTTAGCTTTGTTTGGAAAGCATTTATTTCCTGCTGAGATGGAGGGAGGGTATGATCTCATTCCAATCTAGTCCCCCAAATTAGAAATTCCCCCAAATGTTCTAGCGATAAAGAAAAGATGCCTCTGATATCCCTGAGCACAGAGCCCAGGCTGGCAGGCGCCATGCAGGTGGGAACTTCTATCAACAAAGAAGGTTTCAGTCCATTCTAAAATGAAAATTTTTAAGTATTAGTCTCCTTGAGGAATTTGAAAGAGAAATACATGTTGCAGAAGAGAATATTAATAATTACAATAGTAAAGATAATACTGCTTTATGTTGGAGGCTACTTTATAATTTTTAAAACCTTCTACATGTCTGTTCTCTTTCAAATTTCTTCAACACCATAAAGGAGACAGAGAAGGTATCATTTATATGTGACTCAGAAAGGGCAAGAGAATGACTCAGCGTCATCCAGATGCTAAGTGGTAGAGTTGGAATTTGAGTCACAAGGTTTTTAATCTAGTGCTCTTTCTGCAATTGCAGTTACCTGCCTGAATCATTATGAGAGGGCGGGATTCCTTAACAGAGGAATCTGTTCTGGACCTGCCTCCTTCCTGCCTTAGAGGAAATTCCAAGCAATTCTATCCTCAATCAAGAGGATCTGGATATGCTTGTCTCCCCCGCCGCCTTAAAAAAAAAAGTCAGAAACTTAGTCCTTCATTAAGATACATCCCAAATCCCTATGGAAACTCTGTTTGGAGGAATATCACAAACAAAACCAGTCGGGGAGGGTTCTTGCCACGTGCTGGTAGCTTTGCTCTTTAACCTTTCATTTGTTGCAGCATTTGATACTCATGACAACCATGTGAGGTGGATATTATTTCCCCTAATTTAAGAGTGAAGAATATGAAACTTGAAGTGGTAAATAATCCCTCATGGATCACTCAGCTGGTAGATGATAGAGCCCAGATTCAAACCCAAGTTGGCCAGTCCTCAAAGTCTCTGCTCTAGCAGGGCACAGATTGCCAGGAAAGCAGGACAGAGCAGAAGCCTAGCAAGACAAACAGTGAGCCTGCAGGGACTGAGCAAGACAGGAAGTGAGTCTGCAGGGACCTAGAAAGACAGGAACTGAGTCTGCCTGGGCTCAGAAAGACAGGAAGTGAGCCCACGTGGGCCAGACAAATGGAAGCTGGCAGGGTTTGGGCCAAGCCTTGGGAGCAGGTGGGCCCACCTGGACAGTGGCCATTCCAGCACAGCTTGACCATCGAGATTCATTGTGCTTTGTCTTTTGTGGGCCTCGGGAGCCTTTTTAAGGAGGGGTATGGGACTCTTGTGGCCAGAGTAGGGAATTAAGTCTTTGCACAACAGGCGGAGACAGATGTACACAGTTCAAGTCTTAAAAACTAGTAAACAATATACAAGGAAAAAAAGACTCCTTTTTTTTCACTTATAAAATAGAAGTAAGAGTAGCATTGCACAAACCTGTTGTGAGGATTAAAAACTACCAAAAGGAAAGACCTTTGAAACTCTAATGCATCATATTAATACAAGGGTACTACAAAAAGTTAATGGAAAAATATATTTCAAAGATAATACAAATCTTGCCATATACTTTTTGAAGATTCCTCATTTTTTCTTTTCTTTTCTTTTTTTTCAGTACAGTCCTGTCTATTTCCTTTTTTCTTATTCTCTCCTCCAGCTCCAGATAAAGTGCATTTTTTAAAATTGAAACATAATTGGTTATATATGTTTGTAGGATACCGAGTTGAATATCAATACCTTTGTACGCTAAGTGATAATCAACAGGATAATTAGCATATTCATCATTGCAAAACGTGAAGATTCTAATGGATCTCATTTTTTAATTTTGGTAATCCACAAATATTTTCCACTCTTCTCTTATTGCTCAGTTTGTAGTCAGTATAAGGGGAGCAAGAAAAAGGTGTGTAGAGCCAAATAGTATTGGAAATGCTTCTCTTGTATATAAAACCCTACTGGTTACATAAAATCTTTCTGCTGAGTTCCATTTAACTCCAAAGCCCTCAACATTTTAGGAAGCTTTGTTCAGGACAAATCCCCAACACTGAAGTCATTGGGCCTGTAACTTACCCCCAACTAGAATATGAGAAAATGTAATCAAATAAATATTATTGTTTTTCCTTCCTTTCTTAGCAAATTACCACCTTCCACTTCCCTCTTCCCCCAAGCTCTACTAGTTAGGCAAGTCTGGAACTGATCTCTCAGCAGAAAAATCTTTTAAATCAAAATGCTGCCATCTGTGATAAGTTCTCTCATCCTTAAGCCCAGAAACCCCCGTCAGAAATCAGGAAATAAATCCCAATTTGGCTCCAACTGAAGATGCTCCATTGGGTTATTAAATTCCACCTAGTCATTTACATGTGTGTTGTAAAATATAAATGGCCCAAACAAAATGCATCCTAATGCCACTAGGACAGAGACTTAATACCTTTCTTCTCCCTAAGGGAATTCTACATAATGGCACCTTCAGAGTATAAGCATTTTATGAAGACTTAGGAGAAAGAAAATGAGGGGAGGAAGGAAGAAAAAGATAACTGAAGGGAAAACCAAAAATTTCAGGGAGTTTACCTTTGCTGCGCACAAGATACATATTACAGTGTTTGTGTCAGTATGTGTGTGTTATTCCTAAACATATACCAGCAATGTGCCATTGCGGTAGGCA
>NW_007731788.1:69619-72931 GCF_000696425.1 Galeopterus variegatus | reverse complement strand
GTATAAGCATTTTATGAAGACTTAGGAGAAAGAAAATGAGGGGAGGAAGGAAGAAAAAGATAACTGAAGGGAAAACCAAAAATTTCAGGGAGTTTACCTTTGCTGCGCACAAGATACATATTACAGTGTTTGTGTCAGTATGTGTGTGTTATTCCTAAACATATACCAGCAATGTGCCATTGCGGTAGGCAATTGTTCACATACATGCACTCTCCCAGGTACTTCCATGTTTTCTTTAATATCTCTAACGAAGATGTATTTCAGCAGAGCCCAAGTCTGAAAAATAAGTGAACAAGTGAGTGACGTGCTGCAGAGAAATTTTTGAGGACCTGCTTTGAGAACTTAGTTTTCTTGAGATGCCAAGACACATGGCAGAATTTCATAAGCTGCCTCCCTTTTTCATCTGTCCTTTTTTTATTCTTTTCTCTTTTGCCCCTTCCTTCTTTTCTCCCTTCTCCCCTCCCTGCAGTCTCCCTCCCTCTCTTCCCTCTCTTCCTTTCTTCTCTCCCTCCTTTGTCTTTTCTCCTTTCTAATCTTTTTTTGTACGTTTTCAACAAATGGTAAAATAAGATCTAAATGCTTTCAGTTCTTATAATCAGACTCACAGAATTTTACATTAAAAGTTCATCCATTTCTACTTTAAAATGGCTACAATAGGTGAGTTAATAAGGTTTCTCACATACCAATTCTCAAACTTGGTTCTTCTGTTCAAGGATAATCCCCGTAATTTTTCAGCACTTCGAGGCAAACCTCTCAGAGCAGCTTGTCTAGAATCACGCACATACAAAAGGTGATTGTGCCATGATTCCAACACTTCTATCTTAACCATCTAAATTTGAATGACCTCATATTTCCACTTGGTCAGTCAAAAATATGCATTCTACTCTCCCGGAAAGTGGAATAGCAGAAGACCAGATTTGTGCTTATAATTCATAACCTACCTATATACACACATTGTGTAACTTTAATGTGACCTTATGCTAACATTTTCACGAGTTTTCTCATTTAATTTTTCCAAAAGCTCCATGAGGTATATATTATAGCTATATTTACAAATGGGGAAACAGAAGCTCAGCCAAGCTAGGTAGTTTGCTGATGCTGATACATCTAGTCAGTATTCATGCGTGGAACACAATAGGTGCTCAATAAATATTGGCTAAATGAATGAATGATCAAACACAAAAGCTGGTATCTCTGACTCAGAAACCCATGTCATTTTCTAATGATATCATGATGCCTCAGTGAACTTTTAATATAAAATTATGTGGTTCTGATTATAACTATTGCAGGCATTTTGACAATTTTTTCATTATTTATTGACTAAGCCATCCATTCCCCACAATTTTGAAAAGTCACCTTTATCATTTACTAAATTCTTATCCATTAAAAAACCATGTGTTAAGAGACTGCGGTGAGATGGTGCTAACCACTGAAACTGCAAGGACAACCCCTGACTACTAAAATCGTGCAGTTCAGTAGGCGGTGTGACTGATAAGCAAATTCAATGAAGCAAGTGAGGTGTTGCAATCAAAGTACTATGAGGTAGTGTAGTAGGAAGTTAGACACAAGAGCAGGAGGAGGAAACCTGGTTATTTGCAAGTGGGAAAACCGGATGTAGGCATGCACAGGTGCAAAAACAGCCACAGGAGACAAGGACAGATAGGGAGCTATACCCCCACGTTGGGCACCATTTGGGTGGACCAGTGAGCCCCCACCAGCTAAGGTGCCAATTGACAGAGACTACCAGGATTCAACCAATGACCAAATGGCAGAAATCCAGCTGGGAGTACTTAAATCCCAAGGAATGTACCTGTCATTGCTCTTGAACCATTATCTCACACTGGAGCCCACTCCATCCTTTCTGGAGTATACTCTCTCTTTGCTAAATAAAACTGCTCTTTGCTTTTCACCTCTGGTGTGTCTCATCCATTTCTTAGTTTGAGACACCAAGAACCCAGACTCAGCTGGCAGAACTGCAGTTTCCTCAGTTTCCCTTAAAAACAGGACCAGGGTACAGGCTGCACACAGTGGTCAGGCTCAGGGTCTGGGAAAGCCTATACAGAAACAGTAACGCTCAGGCTGACCAGTAAAGGATTAAGGGTCAAGGATGCTGGCAGGGAGTGACCTGGACAGAGATATGATCAAGACCAGTGGCTTCTGGGCTATCAAATGTTGTTAAACGGGGCGTCTTCACGTGATCACTCCCACTTCCAAGGTGGAGAAAGTAGGCCAGTGCTTCTTAAACTCTAATGTGCACACAAATCGCCTGAGTATCTGGTAAACTTAGATACTGGTACTATAGGCCTGGAAGGGAGCCGAGATTCTGTGCTCTCGGCAACCTCCCAGGTGACGGAGGTGCTGCTGGGCCGTGAGTCATATTTTGAATAGCAAAGCTATGGATGACTTTAAGACTAGACACAGAAAACTGTCTAGTCATTCGCTGCCTTTTTATTTATGTGTTTGAGTTTGTTTCACAGGTGCAAAGTATCAGATCAATCATAATCTTTGCTTTGTACCACATGCTCAGCATTGATTCATGCATAGCCTTCTTTTCTTTTCTTCTTTCTTTATTTCTTTGTTAACTTATAATAATATAATAAGCATCCATGATCCCATCACCCTACACAAAAACTACAGCTCTGGCAATAACCTATGTATATGCATGTAATTGTCATTTCCTATTCCTTGCTGTCCCCAGCCTGAAGTAGACATCATTCTTAACCCTGTATTCACCATGCCCTCACTTTTCTTTTTATGTAGACTTACTGTACTTATAAGTATTTATAAGAGTTTTATGAATATATATTGCTTTTAGCTTTATGAAAAGGATATCAAACTGTATGTAATCTTCATGGACTCTTGGCTTCCATTTAATAGTATACTGCTAAGATATATCCAGACTGTTGCATGTTGCTATAGTCATTGATTTTGGTAGCTAGATAATATTCTATTCTGTCAATATAACAATTTATTCATCTACTCTCCCTTTGTGGGCATTTGCATTATTTCCTGGGTTTTGCTATAGCAAAGGGTGCTGCTGAGAACTTTCTTATACATTTCTACTGCATGCTTGTTTCTCTTGGGTAGGCACCTAGGAGTGGAATTGCTGAGTTATCGGGTATATGTTCAACTTTGGAAACAAATGTCTCAAAATAATTGCACCTCAGAGAACATAGAGATCTATATTTTCTCCAATGCTAGGTATGATCAGTTTTATGATTTTTTTCCAATTAGGTGAATATAAAATGGTATATTACTGTATTCTTGAGTACCATTTCCCTGAACACTAATGATATCAAACATCTCCAACAT
>NW_007731788.1:61539-68970 GCF_000696425.1 Galeopterus variegatus | reverse complement strand
AACTCGTTTGAGAAATTATCCTTATCCCAAGGTCTAAATAATATTCATTTATAATTTCTAAGTATTTTAACATTTTATTTTGTCATTTAAACCCTTTATTCATTTCAGGTTGACTTCTGTATGTGTGTGCAGTAGAATGCAATTTTTTTCCATATGGCTAACAAGCTTTTCTCAGCTCTTGTTTATTAAAACCTCTCTTTTCCCCACTGATCTGACATGTCACCTCTCTTAACAGCAAAGCACCATGCATTTGTGGGCCTGTGTCTGGGTTCTCTCTTCTGTTCTGTTGATTAAGTTGTCTACGCCAATACTATCCTGCCTTAATAACTGTAATTTAATAAGAGGTCTTACTATCCCATAGGACAAGTCCCTCCTCCCTGCTTGTCATTATGAAAATTTACTGATAATTCTTAGCTTTTATACTTTAATATAAATTCTAGAATCATCTTGCCAGGATGATTCATTACTTTGAAGAATTCTGTTGGCATTTTGTTTGGAAATGCAATGAATTCATAGGTTACTTGGGAGAGATGTTTGCATAGTCGCAATATTGTCTTTCTTTCAGTAAGCGTGATGTGATTATTTAGGTCTTCTTTAATATCTCTTAATAAATATTTAATAATTTTCCTACCAATGTCTTATAAATTTTTTCTTAGCTTTATTTCCATATGCTTAATATATCACTATTAAAATTATGACTTCTTCTAATAAGTCTCTAGTTATTTGTTATGCATATTTAGAAACTCAACTGACTTTTGTATATAAGTCATATCTAGCCTTATTGCTAAACTCTCCCATTATGTCTAATACTGTGTAAATTCCTTTGAAATTTTCTGTGTAATAGAACATACTTCCTCAGTTTTTTTTTTTTGTCTTTCAAATTTTCATGCCTTGATTTTTTAATTGAAGTGGATAGAAACTCCAATACATGTTAAATAGTAGTGCATCCAGGTTACGTTTCTTATTTTCAAAGAAATGCTTCTAATGTTTTCCCATTTAATATGTTTGCACTAGTGGGTTTCATATATTTTTTATTACATCAAGAAAGTTCCATTTTATTCTTAAATAACTAATACTTTTTCTTTTTTATTGCAGTGGGTGTTGAATTTTATCAAATATTTTCTGCATTTATTGAGAAGATCACTACTTTTCTCTTTGAATGTGTTAATTTGGTAATTACAGTTATGAATTTTATCATATCAAATATTTTTGTATAGACTGATATCATTTTAGCATGGATGGAGTGCTTTATGTTTTTTACATACTGTTACATTTAATTTATTAGTCCTTTATTTTGACTTTATCTAATTTATGAATAAAATTGACCTCTAATTTTTGTTTTATTTTTTTGTAAGGTCTTTGTTTTCTTGTGTGTGTCAATACTGCATTAGCTTCAAAAAATTATTTGTACAATAATTTTTATTTTTATTTTGTATTTCTTTTTGAGTGGCAAAGTTCCTGAGACTTTCTATGCCCGAGAATATTTTATAGCATAACCTCCTAATTAAGTGATGATTTAGCTGGCTATAAAATTAGAGGTTCAAACATCAGCAAAATGGTAAAATATGAGACCTCTCAACTTACATCTCTCCACACAATGATCTGGCAGCCACACACACATGCACACACGCACGCACACACACACACACACACACACACACACAATGCTTTTTGTGGGAGCTTTGGGAAATAGGTAAGAGGTTGAAAAACCCCAGTGGACCCCAAGACAGAGAAGAGCTGCATTGAGAAGCCTGGGTGACAGGCTTATTGAACATGGTCCCAGCTGCAGACTAAAAGCAGACTTGTTCCCCTATGGACTAAGTACCAGCCATGTTTGGCCATGATTCAGCAATCAGCACTTCTGCCAAGGGGCCCAGGAGAAGCCACACCCATCCTTGCTGGCAGAAACAAGTCTGCTGGCCACGGACCGAAGGATCCTGAAGTGGCCTTATAACCTGGCTCAATTCCTGCTCTATACCATTAGTCCAAAGTCAATTCTGGCTTCATGGGTACCTGGGAGAAGCCATGCTCACCTGTGCTCTCAGTAACAGGCTAACTAGCTATGGACCCAATTGCAGATTTTGAAGCTTCCCTGAGACCCAACTGTAGTCCTGCTCTCAGTTCTGCCCACCAGGACCCATTTGATGCCCACCATGCCTCTGATAGCCGAACTGCCAGCCTCAGTCCTGGCCATGGACCCTCAATGGCCCTGAGACTCAGTTACAGCCCTGCTGCAGTCCAAGGGTATTCCTGCCTGCTCAGGGAACTGGCAGGATGTATGCTCATCCAAGCCCCCAGAGACAGGTCTGTTGACCTTTGTCCAAACTGAAGACACAGAAGAATCCATGTAACCCACTTCCAGTTCTGCTTCACTACAGTCTCAGAGGTAGCCCTGCCCACCAAGGGGGAGACATACTCATCTGTACCCCTGATAATAGGCCCACTGTCTGCAGATTCAACTGTGCACTCAGAAGCAGCCTCATCACCTGGCTCCAGCTCTGCTCAACCATGGTCCTGGAGGCAGTCCCATCCACCTGGGATCTGGCAGGAACCATCGTCCATTCTCCCAGTAACATGACTGCTAAATGTGGTTCCAAGTGTGACTGTCCAACAACCATGTGACCCAGCTACAACCTCACTCAACTGTGATTCCAGAGGCAGTCCCATAAGTCCAGAGACCTGGCAGGAGAATGTCTTTATTGTTGAAACCAGTCTGTAAAGGCAGAATGTGTTGTTTACTCCTTCAAATGCACAAACATCAACACGAAGCTATAAGATCATGAAGAATCAGGCGAACATGACAGTACGAAAGGAAACTAATAAAGATCCAGTAACCAACCCCAGAAATGGAGATCTACAAATAGACTGACAAAGAATTCAAAATAATTGTCTTAAGGAAGATCAGCAAGCTACAGGAGAACACAGAACACACTCAGTGAAATCAGGGAAACAAGACATTAACAAAACTACAAGTTCAATAAAGAGACATAAATTATAAAAACAAACCAAACAGAAATTTTGGAGTTGAAGGATACAATGAATAAAAAAAAAAAAAAAAGCAATAGAGAACACCAACAGCAGATTTCAGATTTCATCAAGCATAAGGATCTGTGAGTTCAAAGACAGATCACTGGAAATTAGAGGAGAAAAAAGGTGAAAAAAAAGAGTAAATAGAAATGAAGAAAGCCTATAGGATTTATGATACACAATTAAAAAACTAATATATGCATTATAGAAGTTCTAGAAGGAGCAGAGAGAGAAAGGAGAAGAAAATTCATTTAAAAAATAATAACTTAAAAGTTCCCAAATCCTTGAAAAGATATGACTATCCAGGCACATGACTCAAAGTACCTTAAACAGGTTCGACCCAAAGATAACTTCATCAAGACATGTTATAATTATGCTGTCAAAAATCAAAGACAATTATGAAAGCAACAGAAGAGAAACAAACCATCAAATAAAAGGGACCCCCATAAGGCTATCAGCAGATTTCTCGCAGATATCTTACAGGCCAGGAGAGAGTAGAATGATATATTTAAAGTGCTAAAAAAAAAAAAAAAAAAAGCCAGCCAAGAATACTTAACCCAACAAGCTGTCCTTTAGCAATGAGAGATTAAAAATTTCCCAGACAAACAAAAGCTGAAGGAGTTCATTACCATTAAACCTGCCTTACAAGAAATGATAAAGGGAGTCCTTTGAGCTAAAATAAAAGGATGCTAAGCAATAACATAAAAATCTATAAATGCATAAAACTCATTGGTAAAGATAAGTATATGTTTAAGTTCAGAACACTCTAACAATATAATGATGGTGTGTAAATCACTTTTAACTTGATTGCAAAGGTTAAAAGATAAAAATATTAGAATAACTATAGCTATAATAATTTGCTAATGGATTGCTATATGTCACATGTGTCCCCCAACAGCTCATGTGTTGGAAACTTGACCTGTTGTGACAGCATTATTGTATTTGAAAAGTGGGGCCTTTGAGAGGTGACTGGATTGTAAGAACTGTGCTCTCATGAATGGATTGCTCCAGTTGATGGTTTGATAGGTTGTCATGGGTGTGGACTGGTGGCTTCATAAGGATAGAACACGAAAGAGGTCTTGCCACCTTTGCCACGTGATTGTCTGTGTCATCACAGGACCCTATAGAGAGTTTCCACCAAGAAGAAGGCACTCACCAAATGTGTTCCCTGTACCTTGGACTCCCAGCCTCCAACACCGTAAGATATAAATTTCATTTTCATTATAAATTATCCAGTCTCAGGTATTCTGTTATCAGTGTTACATGAATATATGGTATAAAAAGATGTAAATTGTGGCATCAAAAACATAAAATGTGTGTGTAGGGTGTTAAAGTGTAGAGTCCTTGCATGTGATAAAAGTTAAGTTGTTAGCTTAAAATAAACTGTTATATCTATAAAATGTTTTATGTAAAGCTCATGGTAATTGTAAAAATAGCCTAAAGTAGATAAGCAAAATGTAAATAGAAAACAATCAGAGTATGCAACCATAGCAATCATCAATTCACAAAGGAAAACAGCAAGAGAGGAACAAAGGAATTACAAAACAGCCTGAAAACAATGAACACAATAGCAACATTAAGTACTTACCTATCAGTAATTACTTTAAAAGTAAATAGATTAAATTCTCCAATCAAAAACATAAAATGGCAGAATGGATTTAAAAAAAAAAAAAGACCCAACAATATGCTGCTTATAAGAGACTGACTTCAAATTTATAGACACACATAGACTGAAAATGAAGGGACGGAAAAAGGTATTTCATGCAGATGGAAACCAAAGGAGAGCAAGATAGCTATACTTATGATGTACAAAACAGACTTAAGTTAAAAACTATCACAAGAGACAAAGAAGGTCATTATATAAGGATTATACAAGGAGTTGATTCATCAAGATGATATAACAATTTTAAATATATATGGACCTAACATCGGACCACCTAAATATATAAAACAAATATTAAGAGATCTGAAAAGAGGGATAGATAGCAATACAATAGTAATATTAAAGGAATTAAATATCTCACTTTCAACAGTGAATAAATTATCCAGACAGAAAATCAATACAGAAACATTGGACTTGAGCTACACTTTAGACCAAATGTACCTGACAAACATAAACAGAACATTCCATACAACAGCAGCAGAATACACATTCTTCTCAATGCAGACAAAGCATCCTCCAGGATAGAATCTATGTTAGGCCACAAAAAGTTAAGAAATTTAAGAAGACTGAAATAATATAAAGTATCTTTTCTGACCACAATGATACAAAACTAGAAATTAATAACAGGAAAAAAATTAGAAAATTTGGAAATATGTAAAAATTAAACACACTTGACAACAGCAACAAAAATCCCCCAAAAAAGTCAAAGAAACAATGAAATAGGAAATAAAAAAATATCTGAGACAACTGAACATAGAAATACAACATACCAAAACTTACAGAATGCAGCAAAAGCAATTCTTAGAGGTAATTTTGTAAGAATAAAATCTCACGTTAAAAAAAAGGAAGATCTCAAATAATCTAATTTTACACCTGGAGAAATTGAGGGGGTGGGGGAGGAAGAACAAACTAAGCCCAAAGTTAGGAGAGGGAAGGAAATAATAAAGTCCAGAGCAGAAATAAATGAAATAAACACTAGAAAAATAATAGAAAAGATCAATAAAATTGAGAGGTGGGCTTTTGAAAAGATACTTGACAAACCACTAATTAAGAAAATAAGGACAAGTCTAAAATAAATAAAACCAGACATGAAAGAGGAGACATTATAATTCATATCACAGAAATGAAAAGAATAATAAGACTACTATGAACAATTTTACATATATATAGTGTTTCGTTATACATACACACAACAGAATATTATTCAGCCATAAAAAAGGAAATTCTGCCATTTGAGACCACATGAGTAAACATGCAGGACATTATGCTAAGTGAAATAAACCAAATGCAGAAAGTCAAATACTGCATAATCTCAGTATATGTGAAATCTAAAAAAAAAAAAAAAAAAATTGAACTCATAGAAACAGAATAGAATAATGGTTACCTGGGATTGGGCAGTGGGGGGAATAGGGAGATGTTTATAAAAGGGTACAGACTTTCAGTTACTAGATAAATAAGTTCCAGAAACAATGTTCAGTACGTTGACTATAGTTAATAATGTATTTTATACCTGAAATTTGCTAAGAGGGTAAATTTTAAAGATATACACACGTGTATAACTTTGTGAGGTGATGGATATCAGCTTGGCCGTGGTGATCATTTCACAATGTATGTGTACAGTCACTCATTGCTTAATGATGAGATTATGTTGTGAGAAATGTGTTGTTAGGCCATTTTTTGTTGTTGTTGTGCAAACATCACAGGGTGTACCTACACAAAACTAGCTGGTATAGCCCACTACACTGCTGGGATGTATAGTCTATCCTATTACTCTGACTACCATCATATACCAGGTCCATCGTTGACTGAAATGTCATTATGTGACAGATGACTGTATATCATCAAAACACCACATTGTGCACCTTAAACGTATACAATTTTTGTCAACTGTATCTAAATTAAGCTGGAAAAAAAATAAAATAAAATTAGATGTTCTAAGTTCTCTGAAGTCTTTCTAAACATCCTTCTATTGTCTCCTTGTATTTGAGGTTGCTGTTGAAAAGTCTAACGTCAATCTCATTCCTTTATATTAATCAGCTCTTTCTCTCTTTTAGATTTTGCATTTATTTACTTACATTCTTAAATTACCTCATAATTTATCTAGGCTGAAGTTTTCCTATATTCCCTCATTGGTTCCTTTCTCTTTTCAATTAGGGAAATCTCTTGTTTTTTCAAATATTTTCATTTTTTAAAAGTTTCTCTCTATTTGTAGGACTTCTACTATCTCCCCTTCTTGTACCTTAGGTTAGTTTGACATTTGATATTTCTTTTTATTTTTCTTCTTCCATCTGGGAGATTTCCTCAATTTGTCTTCTAATTCACTAAATCATTCTTCAGCTATATCCTTTCTATTATTTATTGAATCTCCTGTTTGCCTTATTGTGACTATTTTAGTTTTCACATCTGATATTTCTTCTTAGCTTTGTTTTATGTTTTCTTGTTTCTTTTCCATGTTGTTAGCATGTAGCCAGGAGGTTACCTATCAGTTCATTTTATTTTATTTTTTTACTAAATTACTGCAGTAGTTAATTATTTACCATCTGTTTTTCTTGAGTTTTCTCAAGTGCAGGATTTCAATGTCACCCTCCTTTTACTCCTGGATCAGAGATGAAGACAGGGCACGTGTGGGGTCAGGTACTTCTTTGCCCCAAGGCAATGGGAATGAAGAAACAGAAGAAGAACTCTAGTAAATCTTTCCTGTTTTATCCTTTCCCAGTCAACTTCCTACACGCACACGCACA
>NW_007731788.1:59943-60969 GCF_000696425.1 Galeopterus variegatus | reverse complement strand
ACACGCACACGCACAACCCTTCACTCCAGAGTTTATTACAACTTTCTTCTGTTCATTGTACTTTCCCTGTTTGGTCTCTCCAAGATTACTCTTGGCTGTTGTTTGAGTCCAGCATCTTGGCTAGATCCAAAATTGGAACCTCAAAATCATTACCTCCAACCTCTTCATTTTACAGGTGAGGGCACGAAAGCCCAGGGAAGCCAAGGGACTGGCACACAGTTTGTGAATGGTGGATGTCAGTGCTACCTCCTTCCCCAATAGTCTACTTAAAACCAATGTCATGTGCATTTACAGTGATGCTTAGAATTCACTTACGGTTAATCGATTATTATAGCAAACTCAGTATTGCAAACATATCAATAGGCCTTACTGTAATTAATTTTCTCCATCCTGAAAGTGTATATTTCTTTTTTAATATTTCATGGCTTTCAAGGGTATTAACCACAGCCCAAGGAAAAAATGTTCGAAACTGCATGTACGTACCACTGACACAGCTTCTGTGAGACATTCTGAGCAATAATGACAGTCTGAAGAGTAGCCCACAAACTGGGTGAGATTCCAGCAGCCACAGTGAATGCTTCTGACTCTTATAAGTAGCAACACACCTCAAAATGTAGATTCTTTTGTGTCCATGGGGACACAAACAGTGCTGTGACTTAAGGTCTACAGACTCTTTGACAGTAAATCAAATTTTTGTCTGGGAAGGAAACCAGATTTGGAATTAGCTAAGTGCTAATTAAAATCACAAGGTTGATCTCTCATTACTAAGATGCTGCCATAAGCCCTATGCCTGAACCTTGTCCCTTTCACCCAAGGGATGCCAAGCCACAGAGGAAAATGTGTCCCAGGAAGGGGTATTTAAATGATTGCCATAATAAACACCCAAGCTTGACTGGAAGGTTTCATTAGCTTCTACTGCCAACAATACATGTTCTAACTAAGAAATTGAAAAATAAGAGCTGGGTATCAGACACACACATTTGCTAAGGAGAAAACACGAATCCTCATTATATATAACATTAGGTC
>NW_007731788.1:53998-59777 GCF_000696425.1 Galeopterus variegatus | reverse complement strand
ATCAGACACACACATTTGCTAAGGAGAAAACACGAATCCTCATTATATATAACATTAGGTCCTTAAGAACTAAAAAGGAAGTGAGGTTTCCAGATATTTGCTCTTAGGCTTCAGTTCCTTGTCTTGCAGCAGCTATCTCTCTCTCTTCACATTCTCTGTGGGAACACCAAAGGATGAGATTTTCCTGGTTGTGATATAGAAACCTGCCTACCCAGCCCAGTCTCCTGTGACTTGACCTCTTGCTTACAGTGACCAGCATTGCCCAGAAGGGACATTTCCATAGCCTGTTCACCTGCCTAACGAGCAGCCCTGCATCAGAACCTCAGATGGAGAATCCAAGAAGAACAGGCACTTTCTGGAGACTTGCCAGGTAAAACCAAACTCTTTCAAGTAACCAGTCATTCCAGGTCTGGGTGACAGAGCTTTGAGAGTGCATGCTATGTCTCTTTCTCTTGTTCATCTATATAAAGTAAGCTTTTATAGAGTCTTAGAGCCAGAAGAACTCAGAGGTCATCTGATTTTTTTTCTTTTTTTGTATGAATAAATGGAATTCCAGGATGATTAAATCACAAATCCAAGGTGACTTAAGTACTTGGGCTGAGGTCTGGAATGTTTTCCTTCTCAGATGGTCCCTCTGGTTTCTATCTCTCACGGAACTGCTCAGCCTCTCTTCCTTGCTTATACCAATTCACCTCATCTCCTACATTTCCTTCCTTCATCCCACACTCAAGCCCATGGGTGGGCTAGACTCATATGAGGACCCTGCCCAAGAGAAGGAGAAACATCATCAACAATAGTTTATATGCATCCGATATCACCTATGTATACTGCCATTTTCTTGGCTCTTCTCCCATTGACATCTCCACAGGAAGATGCAGCTCTGACCAACAGAGACCCAGATGAGTGTCCCCTATGTCGTACCTGTTCACTCATTGATTCAAGACACATTTGCTGAACATCTACTTTGTGATAAGCGAAGGCTGTTTTGAGGAGCTCACAAACTCAGAGGAGATTCAGATACATAAATAAATAATTTAAACAAATGAAGTGTTATATTCACACAAGAGAACACTAGTTTGCAGGGAAAAAAAAAAAAGGAACAAGATACTAATAAACCAAACAGTATGAGTGATTATCAAAAACAAAAAACATACAGAATTAGGGATCAGACACCCATATCTATGGAAAGGAAAACATACTGTTTTATTCCATTTATGTGAAGTTCTAGAAAAGGCAAAACCCAGCTATAATGACAGAAAGCAGATCAATGGCTGTCTGGGTGGGGGTAGGAAAAAGGTGGCAAGTTGATTGGGAAGGGGCATGAGGGAAACTTTTTGGAGTGATGAAGATGATCTATATCTTAATTGGGGTGGTAGTTACAAGAGTATAAACTATTGTCAAAACTGAATGAACCATACACTTGAAACCTGCATTTTATTTTATGGGGAAAAAAAGCTTAAAAAGTTGATTGTAAAAACAGTAGCGAACTGAGCACTTAGTTTTATAGATATTCGTGAGGTCTCCTACTATCTTCATATTGGGTAAAACTATGGAGTGGTTGGAATTCATAGTCTTCTACAGCATCGTATGCTTTGATGTGTCCTTCTATTCCACCTCCTCAGTTGACATGAAACTGAGGCCGAGAGAGGTAAAGAGACTTGCACAAGGTCATTAACAATGACTCAAGGAAGTAGCCGAACATCCTGAGCATCCCATTTACACCAGGTTACTTGTCACTTGTTGGCTGCAGGTCCTCAGATGAGGAGTTTGAGCTCCTCTGATTTAACACTGTTCTCTTTAACTCAGGTACTGTTGGAACTAGAAAGTCTGCACTGCCTCAGAACACAACATGCAACAGTAAAAGAAAACCTGCACGGAAAGACAGTCTAAATGGAGTCACGTTGTCATCTTCATCATCATCATCGCCATTGTCATTAGTTCTTTAGCAAATACCATAAAAATTCAACGTAATGTGAACTGGGATTTTCCACAATATAGATAGGAAGAATAAACAGAAATATATAATCCTTTCAATTAAAGCCCCTTTTAAAAGTCATCAAAGGAATTATAGAAGTAAGTGTTCCCATGCTGAAAGAGACTTGAAACTTCAGATAACACGTTCTCAGAATATGGTAAATTAAATTTATAAGACATCCACACATATATGGTAAAATTTCTTATTTCAGGAAGGATGGTATGTCAGCAAGATGGCAAAATAGGGATCTCCCTTTTCTCACAGAGGAAAAAAAAAGATCGTCATCAGACTTCTCCTCCACTATACTAAATTCCAGAAAAACTAAGAATAAGGGGTGTGTGGGGGTTGACAAAAATTAAAGAATTCTATGTTCAACCTAGTTGTCACTCATGTGGAAACAAAGAGGAATTCTCAGCAATGCAAGCCCTTGAAGGTGCCCTATACTCTGTCTGACCATACCCACCCACACTCCAAATTATTTGGAGAAAGATAATCTAACTAACAATTATGAGTAAAAACAAAGAAGCCAATTTTGGAGAAGACATGGCATAAAATAAATTATGGAGAGAAATAAAATCAGGAAAACAGAGCAAGTTATGAAATAATTATTGCTAATATGGTGATAAAACAATATAAATGTTAAAAAATTATTGAAATAATATTTATAAACACCATCATCATCTGGATTTAAAATTATACTAACAACCAATGGAAAATTTGCAAAAATGGGAGAAGGGTGTGCCAAATCTCTTATGTGAGATGATTTAATAGGGCTTCAAGACAAAGAGCATTACCAGTAATTAAGAGAAATATTAAAGATAAAAGAATAAATTCATCAGGAAAGCATAGGAATCATTAATGGGTATACATCTAATGATAGAGCTTGAAACTACATTAAGCAAACATTGACAGAATTAAATTAAAGGCAGAAATAGATAATTTGGAAAATCATACCAAGGAAGTTCTAGCACCCTCTCTCAGCAATTGATAGGATATCTAAACAAAAAATTCAGTAATGTCATAGAAAATCTGATTAAGAACTACCTCTCAGGTCCACATTTGTCACGTGTTTGTTTCCGTCTGCAGCACCATGTAGTGCAGGATAGAGATTTTGAGTTCAGGCTCAAGAAAGATTGTTTTAACTGATGATATCTGTCCTGGACACAGAGCAGCAGGAAAGAAGGCTGACCCTGGACCCCTGACTTTCTCCACCCTGGCTGTGCATTAGGGTCACCTGGGGAGCCTTTTAAAAATACAGATCCCTGGCTTCTCACCTAGAGATTTTGCTGTAATTCACCAGGCATTGGTATTTTCCTAAACTCTCCCCAGGTGATTTTAGTGGCTGGTGAGGGCTGAAAACCACTGTCCTAAACTGTGAGGAAGTGGACAGTCTACACTGATGAAGGGAATGTAAAATATGTATGATATGTACAAGGATCTTAATTATATCATTTTATCTAGAAATCTCATTTCTAGGAAGTAATAATGAGGCATTCAAATAATTTATGTTCAAATGTTTTTTGCAGCTAAATTTATAACAGTGAGAGATAAATAGGTACATAGGCAGATAGATACATACATGCATATCCATATATATACATAGACACACAGATACATAGACAGATATAGATACATAAGGAAGGAAGGAAGGAAGGAAACCTAATTGTTCAACAATATGGAACTGGTTAAATAAGTGAAATGAAGGTACAATGGACATCTCTTAATAAGATGACTTTTACATTTATTTCACATAAAACATACACATAATAAGGTAAGTGAATTATGATGCAAAGTGGATTGCAAAATATTCTGTCTTTGAAAAAATATATGTGTACCGATACAAAGTCTTAAAGGTTATGCTTCTAAATATCAACTATTTTTATCTTAAGTTAGTGGTATTATTGTGAATTTTAATGATGCTCTTTTTATTTTCTAATTTATGTTAAACAAATGCACATTTGCGTGTGTGTGTGTGTGTGTGTGTGTGTGTGTGTGTGTGTGTGTGAAAGAGAGAGATAAAACAAAATATAAGGATTTTTATTTTCTAATTTATGTTAAACAAATGCACATTTGCGTGTGTGTGTGTGTGTGTGTGTAAGAGAGAGATAAAACAAAATATAAGGAAAAAAAAATAACTCTCCCTGATACATTACTCACTCTGGAATGAGGACAGCCTTTCATCTAGTTGGCTCTAATCCTTGAAAGGGGGTCAGATACATCATTATTCATGCTGGTGAAGGAATTAAGAACTTAGAAGAGCTCTGTGCAAGGGTGTGGGAACTGCCTCGATTCCTTAGGTGAAAAACAAACAAGGGAGCTTCCTTTGATCCATGGGCCCCATTCCTTCCAGCCTTCCTTGGGTGGATCTGGAGGCCACGATTAGGGAGGGTGGGGCCAGCTCGTACCCACCCGTTGCCTTTCCAAGGTGTGGCTGGGAATGTGGGAGCTGTCTAGATCTTCCCCCAATTATCCTCCTGCTCCAGAAAGGTCACACCTGTTGATCCACCTTCTTCCAAATGGAAGGAATCTGGGCAGGCCCACCTGGAAGACATGGAAAGAAGGCAGAGTTTTTTGGGAACACTCCACTCCTCCTTTTCCCCACTCGATCTCTCCTCCTACCTTTATATTCATCGCTTTCAAGACCTCAGATACTGTCTCTTCTCCTACAAGAAAAGTGATCTAAAGATCTCATTTTCATTAAATCATCAGTATTTACATTTGGAGGGAAGAACAGAGAAATTATGTTCACAAAGAAATGACTGAGGGAAGAATCTCAAGCACCAACTTAGAAGGAAGGGTGGTGAGGTTGTGGATCAAAGAAGCCTAAAACAGCTGTGATTCTGGACTTGCAGACTCAGCAGAAAAGAAGTGGGAAATGTCACATCCCTACAGCCAGCTGCTGGTGAGACGTCATTCTTTAAGAAAACTCTTCCCTGTGGAGAGTGTCTTCTAGTGATTTTGAGAAACTAAGTGAAGAGGATGTTTTCTAACTGAACTCTAAAAGGGCAGCACTGTCAGGCAACATAGCCAGGTATTCTCTGTTCTAGCTCTAATTTCTTTAACCATCTCCATATGATGGTACTAGCATCCTGGGACATGCTTTCCACAATCCAGGAAATATTCCTTGATGTCAAGACATCCAGCAAAGGTCCAAAGGCAGTGGCAGATCGTTGCTACTTCCTGCTCCTCTGTCACAAGGTAATGGTTTGCTCTTCAAAGGAGCTGCAAAGCACCCATTCTTCTGGCCCTTTCCTTGCTTCACTGCTGTCAGGGTGATGGGTGCTTATCAATATCATCCTCCAGTGACTGATTAGTTTAGTCTCCGATCCCTGTAATCATTTATCAAAGGGCAATCTCATGTGATGCAAAATATAGTGCCCTTGTGACTCCTCACTTTCCAGCATTCACTTACAGCAAATGAAAGTGATGCTGCCTGCCAGGACTAGCCGTAACTCAGCCTCATTTTCCAGAAAGCCTTCATGGGCCAGTGCAAAAGGAGATGCGCACTGCCGAGGGGTTACAGCCCAGCCCAGCTGTGCTGCGTGTAGATAAATCAGCCCAGCGAATGATCAGTCCACCCAGAAATAAAAACCACTCTGTTGTCCTACATGTCTTGCTGTATAATTTAAGAAAATGAGTTCAACATAATATTCCTCCTTAGTCATGACGAAGAGGGCGATCAATATCACCCTACCTGGTATTAGTCTTGAGTGATAAGAGAAAATAATTTCCTATCGTAATCTTATGCTCTGCCATCTCTCTCGAACATCTGAAAGAAGTTTGCACCTGAAATAATACTTGTGA
>NW_007731788.1:51892-53838 GCF_000696425.1 Galeopterus variegatus | reverse complement strand
GGCGATCAATATCACCCTACCTGGTATTAGTCTTGAGTGATAAGAGAAAATAATTTCCTATCATAATCTTACGCTCTGCCATCGCTCTCGAACATCTGAAAGAAGTTTGCACCTGAAATAATACCTGTGATGATGATGATGATGATGATGTTATGGCTCATAGAATGCACTCTGCTTTGCAAACTATCGTACTTATTTTTCATTTAATCTTTACAAAATAAATTCTGTGGAATAGATAATGCAGGTACATTTGCATATCCATTTTTCACTTAGCTGAATCTTGAAGGATATACCTTGCATGGCATTGTGCAACTTCTCAAAGAGTTGGAGGATTGGAGAGGATAAGGAGACCAAACCCAGGTCTCCTGATGATCTATCTCAGAGTCTCCTACTCCAGTCATGTTCCTGGGCTACCTGAGATAGACAACTTGACTTAAATCTTTCCCATTTTATAGATCATGGAACGAATTCAACATAAGTAGCATTAAAGCAAGATTTGCAAACAATAGACCTGTACAAAAGGAAGCAAAATAAGTAAATAACTCGGCCACAATTATTTTATACTTATTAAGAAAGCAAGTTAAGTGATGGGTGAATTATTTATTTCTTGAGTAAAGTTTAAAAAGTATTTATGGAAAAACTATTATAGCTCAGTCTCTGAGTTAGGTGTTAGGGCAAAAAGATGTTCTCAAGGAGATGCTCCCTAGAGGAGAGATGAGCTTAATATCACACTATAAATGTGAAGAAAATGGGTCAAAGATATGAAGATCTCCCATATGTAGTATATAGCCCACAATGAAGTGGAAATTTGATCATGCTCTAATTAACTGAATCAAGGGAGACAAACTGAAAAATCCGATTACCCAAAGGAGACAAAGAACCCAAACCACAGAAACCATGGGAAATCCATGGACGATGCCCTGCCTCTGACCTTCCACACATGAGTCAGGAGAGGCTGTTTGGCTTTCAAACTAGTGCCAAGGTCTGGTTACATGCATTTCCTCTGTGCCCTCAGATAATCAGTTATCTTGCCCACTGAAGTGCAAGCTGCATCTTAGTTACCTGGTATCCTCAACAACAGCCCAATGCCTGGTACATAATAGATTTTTTAAAACTTATGTAACTCACATACCATAAAATTCATATGTTTTAAAGTATACAGTTCAGCAGTCTATTCACAAGGTTATACAACCATAATCACTATCCAAATCCAGACCATTTTCATCACCCCATGAAGAAACCCCATACCTATTAGCAGTAATTCCCCTTCCCCCCCTTCCCCCAGCCCCTAATTTGCTTTTTTGTTTTTATGGATCTGCTTATTCTGCAGATTTCATATAAATGGAATGACACACCATGTGACTTTTTGTGAGTGACTGGTTTCCTTCACTTAGCATAATGTTTCCTGGGTTCATCCATGCTGTAGAATGCATCAACATTTCATTCATTTTTATAGCTGAATATTCTACTATATGGATGTATCACATTCTGTTTACCCATTCATCCATTGATGGACATTTGGGCTATTGTCACCTTTTCCCCATTATTATAGGACATTAATACACAATTGTTGAACAAACTGGTGACCTTCTAAATGTTAATGTTATATGTTCAATAGCTTATAAACATATGAAAACTATTTGACTTCGTTAGCAGTCAGAGAACTAGAAACTAGAAACAGTGCAAGACCATTTTCCAGTTGTCAGATTAGCCAAGACTTTCCAGTTCTGATTGCTGTTGCCTGTAAGGGTGTGGTATTCACCCTGTACTGGTCATAGAAGTGCAAGTAGGTGCAAGCATTCTAAAACATGTTGGTAATATGTACCAAGAGCTTTGACATGTTTATATACTTTGACTCCCTTAATTCTACACCTGAGAGATGAGACTAAGGACTTAAAATAAAATACAGAAAAACAGCTTATTTGTGAAGATGTTTATTCATAATG
>NW_007731788.1:49927-51082 GCF_000696425.1 Galeopterus variegatus | reverse complement strand
ATTTATGACTCACCTTTCATGGCCACAGGGATGAAGAAAAAAGGAAGAATCTTGGACATAACTGCACCTATTATATCCTGAGTATAGTTTTTACGTACATGCGACTTAGCCCCCATTTTAAATGGTAAGTTTTGAGAGGACAAAGAACTATCTTAACACCATTCCTACGTTAGGTATAAAACGAATATTTTTAAATTAATAAAAAAAGTATATTCGCTTTTATTAGACACTGTTTAGCACATTCAACTTTGTATACTTAGAAGAGGTCATTTCCAGTAATTGTAGCAGTCAAGAACAAGGTAACAGATGTATAGAAAATAGACCAATATAAGTTTCTGTAATTCTTTTTGACAGAGTCATCTCCAAAGTGGTTAAATGATCGGTGGCCTTCATTACCTACTAGCCTGCATGCCTTGGAGAACCTGTCAGAGTAAAGGGCAGCTGGTACACTAGACACTCAGCCAGAAAGGAAATGGATGCAGTGACAGAGGCAAATGGCAAAGCCACTATGGGGGAAATATGTCGTGCTCTGTTCTTCTGCCAACACAAAAAGTGTGTTTTTATCATGTGTCCATGGGCAAATTGGCAGGTGGGAGAGGACATTCTAGCCACTGGGGAGAAATCTGAGCAGTGTGGCCTTTATGTTTATGCAACTGTTAACAAGTTGTGAGTTTGTCAAAGCTTTAAATGCATTTTCCCCAAGCATCTTTTTTCCATTATAAACATTCAAGTCCCTTTTATGGAAAATATACTCCCACATGGTCCTAATTCATGTCTACTCAACTTATCAAAACATTATCCCATAAGATTCATTTTAAGTCCAGAAAATTACCTGAGCTTCTTGTATAAGGCCGGTATGAGTTCTTCTTATAAACAAGTTCTTTCAATTGCTGGTTTTGCATGCCCTTCAACTTTGCATGTGTTTGCATGACTTGAGTTTAAGTCAAAATTGAATACCTTTGAATCTGAGCTGCAGACATTATCCAGATAATTCAAATCTAAGTATCTGAGTAGTTCAAATGATCTCAAGTAAAGAATGGTCTGAAACGACGAGCTTTATTTTTTGTTTGTAGACAAATAAAAGCTTTAATACTTTAACTTTTTCTATGCACACAGCAAAGTCAAGTTTTAGTTACCCTTGTAAAACAAATAACA
>NW_007731788.1:33758-49724 GCF_000696425.1 Galeopterus variegatus | reverse complement strand
TTAACTTTTTCTATGCACACAGCAAAGTCAAGTTTTAGTTACCCTTGTAAAACAAATAACAGGCAAAATTAATTAAAAGGATTTATTATGTGCTGGGGCTTGCATTATGGTTTTACATGCAAGTTTTCATTCAATCTTTTGAGGATGATCAGAAGTAGATATTTTTGGCCCAGTTTAGCAGATGACAAAACTAATGGGAAAATTTGTCTACAGAAAATTGACTTGCATAAAAATATCCATAGAAGCTTTATGTATAGTAGCCCCAAACTGGAAATAACGCAATTGTTCACAAACAATAAGTGAATAAACAAACTGTAGCATATTCATACAAGGGAATACTACTCAGCAATTAAAAAAAAAAAAAAAAAAAAAAACAATGAGCCACTGATAATGTGTTGCAACACGGATGAATCCCAGAAACATTACGTTAACCGAAGAAAAACAAATTTGGTATGATGCTATGTATAGGATATTTCTAGATCAAGTAAAACTGATCTACAGTGATGGAAATCAGAAAGGGGGTAGGTATTAATTGGAAAAGAACATGAGAGAACTTTCAAGAGTGATGGAAATGTTTTATATCTTAATTGAGATGGGGGTTACATAGGTGTATGTGTTTGTCAAGACTCACTGAACTGTGCATCATTTCATGAAAATTACATCTAAGAAAGAGTAGTGAAAGATAGATGACAGATGGACAAATAGAAAGAAAAAGAGTTGGATAATAGAAGACAAATAGTTAGGGTTTAGTATTTCTTGGGGTTAAAAAAAGTTTAGCCATTTACTCAAGGTTATGCAGCTTTAGTGGAAGTAGATTTTGAACACAATTTGATCACAGGGTGCCTGACTCCAGTCTGACTCCTTGCCAAATAGTTCATAAAATAATCCACAAGTACATTTGGCAGCAGCTACATGTACTACGTTTTCCTAGCTGCTATGGGAATAAAGTTCAATTAAATGAGTTAATACATGTAAAGTGTTTATAATAGTGCCTGGCAGGTAGCAAGAGCTCAAAAGTGTTAACTACCACGATTATTATAAGATAGAACCATTGCTTTCAAGACAATTACAGGGTACCTGGGGAAATAAGCCATTAATTCATAATTCATTAAACAATACAAGAATCATAGTTAGTATGAAAAGTGGCACAAGAAACACCTAAAGACAAGGCCAGAAACTTGGTGTCCACATGTGCCAAGCAGCTTATAGAACAAAAGCACACTAGAGATGTGGGGCACTGGGGACACAGTTTCCATCCAATGAGATAACCTCTCAGCACCAACCTGAACATCCGTCCCCACCTTACTCCGGCTACTCACTTCCAATCTCGCTGAGGGAATCCAACCTGGAGAGGTCACCTAACTAGTTAGAGGCACAGCTAGGGATTCAATCAACACATGGTTTGCTGTTGAATAGATGGTAAAGCTGTCCACATCTCTGTGGGTTCAGTCCCCTTGGTCTGGACCATAGAAAAAAAACATTAGGAGGTGGTGAGCTTGGCATGAGATTGGACAGAAACAGGTAAGGGGAATGTCATGGGAAACAGAGAGAGGTAAAGTTTCAAAACATGTTCTGTGAATACAAAGGTCATTCCAGTTTGAGGAGGGAACATTGAAGTGGCTTAATGAGAGCTCTGGGAGCCACAGAAGTTTTGTATTCTATCTCATCCTCCATAGGGGCCATGGCAGGTTTACTGAGCAGAGTGGCATAATCGAAGGTAAAAACAGACTGTGAAAAGGGCAGGCTGATTCAGTGCTCAGGACAGATTGATGGGAAGAGGCTGTGAGTCATGGAGGGAATTTTTTATTTCTTGGGCCAGATCACACAGGATCTGCAAAAATGCAAGGATCTCTGACTCCATGAATAGGCTCCCACCACTGCCCTATTGAAGGGCAAGAAGGATCATGCTTACTAAATGGATTTTTGTTCTTTCTTATTTTGCATTTTCTTGTGCATTAATTTCTTCTAAGACATTCATTACTTGCTAGGGAAGTGGGGTGAGGACCTAGGCACTTACAGAAAGAATTAAAACAATTAATATCTATTTCTGATATTCAAAATAGGATTTAGTAGTTAAAGATAATGTTGAGGTTCAGGTTTCTTGGGATAGAGGATTTTTTATAAGTTCTCTTGTGTTTCCCTTTTTCCATATGAAGAGGTTATCCTGGTGGACTTCATCATGGTGACTTACTTAAGGGAAATTTCTAACAGACAGAAGAGGAGGACAGAAATGTTTGCAGTACCAGTGGACTGTGAGAAGAAGTAGACTGTGACATAGAAGTAGGAGATGCAGGTTGTTGCATGTGGGCCCGTAGTTCTTCTCTGCAGATCCAAGTCCCCAAAACAAAGTAAGCTCAGCTCCTTAGCATTGTTAGGCGTTAAGGAGGGTTTGCATTAACTCTTCCAAGTATGCCTTGGTTCCCACAAAGCAGGAAAGAGACCCTAACATCTCAACATAGCTAGCTAAAAGTGTGCCTGGAAAATGTGCTAGATCTGGTTGCCATGGCAGGGGTAAATGACTGTAGCAAAAAGTCAAGGGGCAGACAGTTTGGGCCAGGAACATATGAGCTTGGTCATAGTCAAACTTCAAGGGGTCTGCAACACATGTGAGATTAAATGTTGAGCCAAGATCAACAGGAAGAGCTGGTGACCTTGACCAAGTCCGTAAAGGTATCAGAACATGAATAACACCAGCAGACATTGGTAGACTCCATGCTACCTAACCAACCTCACCTTGACAGCCCAGAGACATTGCTCTGCTATCGCTCTGGGATCCTGACTCACCTCTACTGTCAACAGATCACATAAGCCACACCTCCTCCTCTTTGCACCCAGATTTTCTATCTAGGGGAGGAGGAAAGAAAGGAGACAGAAACCAAAACTGTAATTTAACCAAAGAATAAGCAGTTAACTAAGATAATTTATGAATCAAACCCAAGGAACCCAACTATGCTTTTCCTTCTTCCATCAAACCAATTTAGATCTTGAGGAAGAGTAGATCAATTTTGAGTTTAGATTTGTAAGATAGCATGTCTGAGTGCACTGTGAATAAATTAGTGACCCTGCTCCATTTTCATTCTTTTTTTTTTTTTTCCTTTTTTTTGTCTTTTTCCATGTCTGGCAACGGATCGCAACCCTCAGTGTCGCCCCCGTACCAGACTAGGACCGGCAACGGGATCGCAACCCTCGGTGTTGCTCCCGTGCCTCGCTCAGCCAGTGAGCGGGAACCGGTCTGTATGTGGGATCCGAACCCTCGGCGGGAGCGCCACCACGCTTCCCAAGTGGCGCACTATAGCACTGCGCCACCGGGCCAGCCCCTCCATTTTCATTCTTTTTTTTTTTTTTCCTTTTTTTTGTCTTTTTCCATGTCTGGCAACGGATCGCAACCCTCAGTGTCGCCCCCGTACCAGAATTTTCATTCTTGATGTGTATACAAATACGCATCAATAAACTGAGATACTCTCTGTCAAAAGTCCCTTTTGACCATTCATTTGGCAAATATTTATTGAGTGTTTACTATATGTTGATTATTCTGCAGGCCCTGGGGATTCAATGTTGATCAAAAGCAGATACCTTACTCACAAAGGTTAAAAGCCTACTCATGGACACAGGCATTAATCAAATCTGTCAAATAAATGTAAAAGTCTAATTATAAGTGTCATAAAGAGACATTGCGGGCCGAGACCATGGCGCACTCAGGAGAGTGCGGTGCTGGGAGCGCAGCAGTGCTCCCGCCGTGGGTTCGGATCCTATATAGGGATGGCCGGTGTGCTCGCAGCGCTCACTGGCTGAGCGCGGTGCGGCCGGTCTCAAAAAGGACAAAAAAAAAAAAGAGACATTGCTTGGGCTCTGAGAACATGTGGTAGGAAGAATTAACCTAGTCAGGGAAATCAAGGAAGGCTTCCCTGAGGAAGTGATGACTTAGTTGAGCTCTCACCATTAAGAAGGTATTTCAAAAGCAAGAAGAATAAACAATCCAGGTGGAGGAAACAGCTGCAGATGCACGCGGGACACAGCTCATACCAGCTCATGAGAGTAGATGGCTAAATTTTCAGGAATTTTGCAAGCCAGTTGATGTCATGTTGGGTGTATTTATGCCATAAAAAAGGAAAATTGGTAAACGCAACAAGATCAGGATTTTTTAAAAGGGGAGATTTTTTTGTTTTTATTTTTTGAGAGCCTATTTTTAAACAATTCCCAGCACACTATCATAAAGCATTGTGGTTGGAGGCAGCAGAGCATATATAATGGACAAAAAGAAAGTCGAGTGTCTCACGCACAAAGAGTGAAGAGAAGAGGATGGGAGACAGCGCAGTGAAGTGGGAGCTGGACATGCACGACTATGAAGGCCTTGTTCAGCAGCTTAGTCTTCATCTAAGAGCAATGGGAAGCCATTCAAGTATTAATAAGCAGGGTGAGTGATGTGAGCAGATAGTGGATTTGATAAGATCTATCTGGCTGAACACTGGAGACAGGATTGGAAGAAGGAAAGAGAAGATGTGGATGATCACATAGAAGGCAGTAAGTCGTCCAGGAAATAGATAATAGTAGCTTGGAGCAGGGTGTGGGCAATGGACATTGAAAAAAAAAAACAATAGATTAAAGATTTATTAAAGAGAGGAAAATCAATAGGATTCGGTGAAGGACTTGATATGGGAGTGAGTTAATATGGGTTTCATAACTGGATGTGTGACTAGGATCCTTCACAAAAATAGAACATATTGAAAAAGGGTCAACATTTTTGGTGGTAGGGAGAAATATAATAAATTACTTGGGGGCATGTTTGGCTTGATATCTTTGAGACAGTCAAAAGGGCACAAGAAGTCTGGGCTGCAAGTGGAAATCTAAGGCTCATCTCCAGGAGACCACTGACTACGTGGGCATGGGACAGTTTAGTGAGAGTGTGGTGTGAGAAGAGAATTGGACTGAGCGCTGAGCCTTAAGGAATTCCCAATTCTAAAGACGCTGTTGAGGAAAATGAGCCTGAAAAAAAGGCTGAAAAGGAGCAACCAGAATTCTGTTAGTTTCAGCAACGAGTTACTCACAGGTTTATCAAGTGCTACTGCAATGACAGGAAGGAGGCCCATGACAGAGAGAAAAGAGAGTAGAAAGTGAGGAAAGGGAGACGTGAGTGCAGAAAGGTTGGCCGAGAGGGGTAGAGCGATGGGATCTGTGTGTGCACATGTGCGTGCACGTGTGTGCGTGTGCACATGAGTGAGTGTCCACGTGTGTGTCTGTGTGTGATAAATGGAAGAGACATTAAGAATGTTTAAAACAAAAACACTGGGATCGCCCAAGTTGAGGAGACTCTTAATCTACAAGAGAAAGTAAGATAGTCGGGGAAGGAGTGTGGAATCCATAGGAGGAGCTGCCACTTCTACGGTGCTGAGGAGAGAGAAGATGAGATAGGACTGCTGGGTCGAGGTTACACGTTTTTATATGGGAAAAGTACAGGAGTTACTCACCATTTCTATTGTATCTGTAAAGTGTAGACTGAATTGCTGTAATTTTCAGTTATGGGAAATATTTAGACTAAATGCCCCCTATGGTTTCTCCCTGAAAAATTTTTGAACCTATCTTTTAAACTGCGTGTGTGTTTAATTTCTCTAATCTTGACAATATCAGAACTTTAGAAGCAGAAATTAATGATCACATCCAACCCCTTCATTTCAATGCACTCCCGGAATATGTCCTGGGCATCCGCATTGCCAGACACTCTGCTAAGCACTGGGAATTTGAAGATAAACAAGACAGCTCTGACCTAGAAGAGGTAATGAAAGACAAATATTTATACAATTAATTATCCCACAGTTGCAAAGCACTGAAGAAGAAAGATGGACAGAACTTGAGGTTCTCAGAGGAGGGAGCTGGTTAATTACAGGATCAGGAAAATGATCCAGGTCTCTAGATGCCAAACACAATGACTCTCTCACTATCCACATATAATATTACTCTTACTATTCCACAGAAAGATTTTCTATGTAAATCTATTTGTGTAACCCACAGAGATAATATAATCTTTCAGCCTTCTTGTTAATACACTACCATCAGTAATCCAAGATCAACATTCATATACACTATTGGCTGAGAACTATATGATTTGGATTCTGGTATAAACCATTTGTTCCCTTTAAACATTAGTTTGGAAACCATTAAATAGCAGATGGCCATCACCCCACGTTCATTATTCACTAGAACAATTCTACTTAGCTGTGTCTATACAAGGCCACAGAATCAACCACGTTTTTGTTAGTTTATTTATTTATTTTTTTTGTTACTGCCTCTGTCATAATTCTAACCTACAAGTTGCAAGTAGCCGATTTTTCAGCTCCGTGTCTTTTATCTTCTAGGTTGAACCCATACTAACAGTTAAAAAGCAAAAACTTAGTCTTTGATGTTTTGACATCATATAGAGTAAACTATGCATTGAACTGCATCTTACCTTCCTTTACTTTTAGAAATTCATCAGATATTTACAGAAGACCAACAATTGCTTGGGATAAGGCCAAGTGCATCAGGGAGAAAAAAATAAAGGAGACATTTTCAGTTCTCCAGGAGCATAATCCAGATATTCCACTTTGAACTGATTTTAAAGCAGATATTGGCTCTTTTAGTTGGGGGGCCGGGGAGGGAATGTTTTAAGAATAAAGACTGTCTAAACAATGAAGTTCATAGCTCTCAAGATAATTTCATGAAAATTATTCTGCAGCATCAACTCTTTAACTCGTTTACACTCTTTTGGAGTCGTTTCCTGCTCCAGGGGCTGTTCTACAGCTCGCTTGGTGCTGGTCAGAAGAATGTGGGGAGTGTAGGAGGTACCATAGACTCATTAATTTGTGCACTCCACAAACAGCCCGCCACCTGTCAATTAACAGGCATTCCAACCAAGCACCATAGGAGCTACTTAGAGATGAAGTGCCATTGAGAAATAAAGGCTATGCTACCAAGCGTGTAAGGGACGTGCCATGGGAATTCTGAGACAGATGCGACAGCCTCTG
This sequence comes from Galeopterus variegatus, assembly GCF_000696425.1. Lineage (NCBI taxonomy): Eukaryota > Metazoa > Chordata > Mammalia > Dermoptera > Cynocephalidae > Galeopterus > Galeopterus variegatus. The sequence continues at coordinate 42,726 of NW_007731788.1, read as the reverse complement.
ATTGGGGGCTGAGGAAAGCTCCTCAGTAGTGTTTAAGGATGAACAGGACTTCGATGTTTGGAAAAGATGAGGAGGACATGCCAGTATACAGCTTCTGTCTTTGCAGAAGTGACAAAAACTGGAAATCATGTGACAAATCCCACTGCGTAAACCCAGATAAGAATTTTGATTTTTTTCGCCATTGTGGAAATGCCAAAATGTGCCTGTTTTGATGACTGGATTTAGGAATATAATTTTTTGTAGCAAATCGGAACCACAGACTTCTGCTAAATTTTCTCCTCCTGGTTGTTATGACTGAGGCTCTCTCAACATTCAACCACACAGGAGGGGAAACCCTGGAAGCCACAGCCCAGGGCAGCTTGCCCCCCCCACCCCTCTCTGGAGGTACAGCTTCTCCTAAGTGCAAAACACACAACCTTTGCTTGGGTGAGAGTTTCAGATGGGACCCCACACCAGGCACATCTTATCCCTCTAAGGCCCCGTGCCTGAAACTGAGTTGGGGACAGAGACATGGCCATGCATCTTACTTGGGGAAAAAGGCAACTAAGCCAAAAAAAGAGATTACTTTTTTAAAAACCAAGTGCTAATCTGACAGTGGTTTTTTTGAGTGCCTCAAGCATTAGTCATTAAATCTTGGGGACAGAGACATGGCCATGCATCTTACTTGGGGAAAAAGGCAACTAAGCCAAAAAAAGAGATTACTTTTTAAAAAACCAAGTGCTAATCTGACAGTGGTTTTTTTGAGTGCCTCAAGCATTAGTCATTAAATCTTTGCTAACAGGCCAGGAAGAAATGTAAAAGAAGGGAAAAAGTGGGTCATGGATCTTACTTAAGTCTACACAGCATGGAAATTTCATCAAATCACAGAATCTCAGTGATGAAAGGAACTACAGGAGCCCCAGTCAAGGCTGCTTCTGCTGGATGTTCCTCCACAGCATTTCAGGACCAAGTCCCACTCACCTGTCTTCTAAGGAATTCAATCCACCTGAAATTGTCCATTCATCTTTGAGTGATGGAAGGTACCCCCTTGTTTTGTGCAAAAAGTTGTCTCCTTTCGATTTGATTTTTTTGATATGAGAATATACAAATGAAGTCTAATCCATCTTCCACTCGCCTTCAGACACTAGAAAACTGCCTTTATAACCCTTCTGAATCTTCCTTTTTTTAAAGCTATTTCCCTTATATGAGATGGTTTTCTCAACATTTCCTTATATTGTGTGGCCTGAAGCCAACCTCAGTCTTCCCCTTCCTGAAAGAGGCCCAGATGGGCCATGGCTCCTTGTCCTGTGGCCTGAGAAGTGAATATTTCAAGCATAACATGACAACATGGAGTAGGAGACCACTATTACTCCCAATTTCAAGATATGTTATTTTTTTTAATAGCCAAAAATATTACTTAAAAAGTAACCTTATTTTGTCAGCACTTCTAAATTCATTTCTTTAAATTATCAGAGACAAAGATAATAGAAAATTTAGCCATATGTAAAATACTTTCCCATAAAACTGAAGATGTCATAATGGACACATGGGTGTGTGACCACACACACGTGGATATACATGCACACAAGCACACACCACATCCATGCTGTCACACAGAGCTATGCACACTACAGGCACACACACCATGCACATGCACACATACCACACACATGCATGTATGCACATGCACACACAACACAAATGCATGTGGATACACATGCACACAAGACACACACATCCACACACACCACACACATGCACACACACACACCACATACACGCATAAACACCATACACATGCATACATACCACACACATGCACACATGCACACACCACACACATTCACGTGGATGCACATGCACACAAGACATGCATGCCCACACACATGCACATGCACACATGTGGATATACATGCACACAAGCACACACCACATGCATGTTGTCACACAGAGCTATGCACACTACAGGCACACACACCATGCACATGCACACACACACCACACAAGTACATAAACACACACATGCACACACCACACACATGTGCGTACATACCACACACACGCACATGCACACACATGCACACACAAATGTATGCACATATCTGTTCTAGTCTTTCTCCTGCTGCCAGCCACTATGTACATACCACACACACGCACATGCACACACAAATGTATGCACATATCTGTTCTAGTCTTTCTCCTGCTGCCAGCCACTATCCTCTCTCTGCTTTGGGTTTGGAAAAGCTCTCTTACATCACTGTACACTGTGGTTTATGGAAGAAACTTTATACTCCAAGTCTACCAGATCCTGAGTCTTTTCAGGCTCAAGAAGCACTGTCTTAAAAAGCCCAGCTCCTACCACATAAAGCTCTGGATTTCAAGACCACAGGTGTCTGTATTACTAGTTTTTATAAACTTTCTTTTGGAAACCGTACTGACTCCTCTGTTCTCAGCTATGTCTACCCTCAACCCAAGGGCATGAGGCCTCTGACTCAACAGAAGAGGTTCCTGAGATGACAAGACAATTGCAGGAAGAAAGAGCTCGGTTGTCATCAAGAAGTTTTACTCTTCCATACTGTGTCACTGAGAACTGATTGATTGATTCAGGAACATGGACTTCATATTCAGTCACCCATCTTGCAACAAAATGTCACAGTTTATGAGTAATAGAGATATAGGAAAAACCAAAGTGTTTTTCTACCCTTTACTTACACACCAGTCACCTCTGGTCACCAGTGGTCACAGAAGATTCTTAACCTTTTTCGGTGGGCTATTACCACCTGGAAATTAAAAAAAAAAAAAAAAAACATTTGACCAAGTTCTGAGAAAAATGTACTCACCACACCAAATGCTTATGATTTCAGAGAGTTCATGTAGGCCTTGAAGTTCATCCGGGTGTCCCCCAGGGCTGCTGGATCCTGCTTGAAGGGCTCTATTCCAACAAGAGGACTGATAGATTTCAGAGACCATTTCCATCAAAAAGCTGAGATGCTGAATGCAGGGAACAGAAACATCTTTGTCCCTAAGAACCCGTAACTGGACAAATAAATTTCCCTGGTGGTGCCTTAGAAAGATGTAAGGTTAGGCAGAGAAGAGAGTCACTGAAAATGAAGAGAACGCTACCCCAAAGAAAAAGAGGGAGGCAGAAGACAGAATGAAGACTTCAACTCATCAAGCAGTCACCGGGTGTGCAAGGCTCTGTACTGTACTGAGAGCTGCAGAAACTGAGGGCACCTGCCAGCAAAGAAAGACAAAAAAAGGGGCCACAGCCTCGCGTCCTTGATCACTATTGCCAGCGGGGCTTGGAAACCTTCATGGAGGAAGAACGTAGGGCAGTAACCTGGTTAGAAGTCGTAGGACTTGGATTTTGGATTTTAACATCCGTCAGAGTAGACGTTCTGGTCAGTACCACCCTTTACTGTCTAGTTTGCGTCAAGTTTCTCCTTTCATCCTTGTGCACATCTTTTCCAGGTACAGACTCATCGCAGTGGCCAATTCTTTGGACTGAACTCTCAGGGCTTTCTACAGTCTATTCACACCTGCTTTTCCAAATACCCCTTTGCCATATTTTCACCCAGTCACAACTCAGTCGTCTCCCAGGAACACATCCTACTCTTTCCCAATCTCTGCCCTTCCTTGTGATGGTCCTTGTCCCTGAAATGCTTCTCCTCACCCCTGTCACCCACTCCCAGTCCTCCACACACACACCACTGCCTGTGGAGCTCCCACCTCATGGCTGCCTCTATAAAACTTCTTTAGCACCAGTAAAAGATTCTTTTTTATTGTTACTATAAGAGAAACAGCAAATGGAGTACCCATGTCATGCTATCTGTCTTACTAGGGAATAGTAACTTACTTTCACAGTTTCATGCACATCATATTTTCCCATACTCATTGAACTTGATTCCCTGACATCAGTTCCACTCCCAAATGACTGGCTAACCTTGGCCATTTCATTCCCCTTTTTCGGGTATGGGTTTTAGAATAGGCAGGCATCTGGCTCAATTATGGCTAATGAGAAAAGACGAAAAGTTGGCTGGAATGTGCCTGAAAAATGCTTCACCTCTCTCAAAGAGATGTGAGAAGGTAAAACCCCTCCTCTCTGGGCACTGGGTGTCTAGGTCTGATGCCTAGAACTCTCTCAGACATCCTGTCCCCAGCCTGGAGGACACCGTCACCAAGGATGCCGGACCCTTCACCTCTCAGGATACTGGAAAGTTGTTGTCAACCAATCCCAACGTCCACTCACCCTCTGGATTTACTGATGTGTGAGATGCTAAATACCCGTATTGCTTAAGCAGTTTGAGTAAGACTTCTGCTCTTTACAGCAGAAAGTATCCTAACCATACACTTAGCTTTGATTATTTTTTTCTTGATGATGGCAGGAAAAATAGAAAGATAGTGAATGATAAGTGAAGTCAGACTAAAAAATGAAATGAATAAAAAAATAAAAGGCAGATACACAAAATAAGACCCGCCAAAATAACTATATTGTTATATGTATATTTTGTTATTGCTCAAAACATGAAAGGAGGTTTGAGCTGACTTCCCTGTCTGGTCTGACAGTGTCCCAAGGCAGTGACTTAAATAGAAAAGGGGAGGCAGGACCTGGAGACATACAGGCTGGAATTGAATCCCAGCTCCACCCCTGCCTGGCTCTGTGATCTTGGGCAAGTGACAGAATATTACTATCCTGTTTGTCTACATAACAGGAATAATTATAACAGCTAGAGCAAGGCACTGTTATCACTAAGTGGCATACATACGTGAAGGACCTAGCAGAGATCTTGACAGACACAGCTGGGCACTTCACCTTATGCTCGTTGCTATTATTAGTACTTTTAAGAGATCTGGTGAGAAGTGAGAATTTGTCAGCCAGGTTGACTGCCCATTCAGTAAGAAAAAGAAGTCTTTGGCTATTAGAAAGAGAAAACAGTCAGCCTGAGCAAACGTAAGCTTTAGGAAGGACACAGCCGTGTTTGCTACAACAGAAGAACAGGTTATCTAGGAGCAATGTTAGGAAGACAGTGAAAAAGCCAGCGCGTTCCACCTGGGCACAGGTAAAGAGAGCGATTGAACTGAAGAATGTGATAGGACGATGCTTCTTTGTCTCTGTGGTTACCTAGTACAAGCTGCATTTTGGAATATTTGTTGGCTACATAATAAAGACTCTTGGTCTGGAAATTAAGTGTGGCTTGTAGCTTGTGGCTTTGCTCTACAAATTCTTTATCCCATATTCCCCTCAGACGTTCCTATCTCCTAGAATGTTGGGCTGCAAGAGATTCAAAAGGAGAGGCCATGAGGACCAAATGACACAGAGCGTTCCCATCTCACTCAAACCCAGGATCACTGCAAATGGCAGCAAACTCACAGCAGGCAGCCTGCACAGCTGTAAGTGCAGTCCTGCCCCAAACCTTGCCAAGGCTTAGGGCATCACTTATTAATAGAAAGGGAGAGAACCCAAGTGTCCGGGGATGAATGGATAAAATATATATATCTCTATAGATGGCATATACATACAGTGAAATGTTATTCAGTTTTAAAAAGAAAGACAGTTCTGACACATGCTGCAATGTGGATGAACCATGGACTGTGTGAAATAAGCCAGCCACAAAAAGACAAATACTGTAAGAGATTCCTGGAATAGTCAAGTTCACAGAGACAGAAAGTGAGACGGTGGTTGCCAAGAGCTGGGGGGAGGAGGAAGTGGGAAGCTGTGGTTTAATAGGTTGGAGTTTGAGTTTGCAGGATGAAGAGAGATCTGGAGATGGAGGGTGGTGATGGCTGCACAACAGTGTGAATGTACTTTATTCTCCTGAACCGTACACTTAAAAATGGCTATGATGGTACATTTTATGTGTATTTGAACTCAATTAAAAATTTATAATAATTTTAAAAGGGAGAAAGAAACAAAACAAAACAGATGAGAGAGAGAGAGAGGAAAGGGGGGAAAAATAGAAACTTAGAAACCGACAGATTTTTAATGATAATCTTACATCAGAAAATCCAGCTCAGTCTGACTGCTGTGCTCCTGTAGATGTGGCATTTCCACTGTGACTTTGGTTTTCACCCGCCAGAGCAGCTAGTCTGTGTCTAATTGTGTTTGTTTTTTCCCCTGCAGGGATATTTAACAGTCCCCTAACCACTGCGATGGCCCCATAAAATTTTATGACAACAATTTCTTAAGTGAAATTTCCATTCAGCCTGTTTGTGAGACCTTCAAAAAGCCAGAGAAAGCCAAATAGATATAACTTGGGACATTTTCCTGAGGTCTAATTTAATTATAAATCATGACTTTTATGGGCCTACCATTCAAAATTCATACGATTCCTTTGCAGTGCAAAATAATTTACTGCTCTTGCAAGACAGTGAGCTCATGCCTAGAACCAAAGGGCACCCTGAACCACATTCCATTGGGAAACTTTACAAGTTATGTGCTGAACGTGTGGCGTCTGACGTCCCAGGTTGGAAAGCTCAGCCCCCCGCCCAGCAGGCCAGCCTCAGAGTGCAAGGCCCAGATGGTGCCCAGGGGCCTGCAGGGCTCCAAGAATGACGGGAGGAAATCACGACACGCAAAGGGCTGTGTGCACCCCGTGCGGAGACGACCTGCTGTCTGGGCTTTCCCTGCTCATGCCCATGGTGGTTAGGACATGGCCACACTGGACAATCACACCTTCTAATTTAAGGCAGAGAGGTTTCAGAGACGGTCTGAAATTATTGGGTGTGAAATGCAAATAGAGTTAGCAGCTTTACCACTATTTATGTGGCCTTCAACTGCGCCTGTTGAAGCGGGGTTTTCTTTTTTATCTGAACATCTGGACGTTTATTAAAGACTGTTTAGCTCAGCGAACATTGGCCTCATGGTAGTAAGAGTTCAGGGCTCTTGTCAAAGTGGGCCAGAATCATGCTCATTGGGAGGAAGGGCTGGAACTTTTCACTAAGACTTTTTCCAAGTTAAGAAAGAAAGACAGGGATTCTGAATGTGTGCACCTAAGTCTCGGAGGCAAATGCACAACCTCAAAGCATAGACAAGAGAGGGGGATTCTTCCCATTGTGGTTACGTGGTGGTGTGTCGCGAAGGGATCACTGCAGGTTTCCCACTGCTTACACTTCCTTACAGGACGTTAACCAGTCGACAGAGGAGTTGATAAAGTTTTAGAATACACTGGGGCCAATCAGAAGTGCATGTAAAGCATCTCTAAATTATAGTCAGTTGCTTCTGAAATCATAATACAATGATGATTGTATTATGGAAAAGATATTACAAAATGCTGACTTTTCAATTTTTTTCCAGTGATATATGAATTGCTTGCGGGTATGACAGTAACCTAAGTTTCAGTCCTGGCTCTTCTGTTTGTATCTCTGTGACCAGAAGCAAGCTGCCTAAGCTCTCTGAACTTCATTTGCTCTTCTTAAAAAAAATAAAAATAAAAAGAGCCTGTCATTTTAATAATTCCTATCTATGTAACCCAGGGATGTTGCAATTCAAGTTAACAAAAGGAGAGAGTACTTTCCAAGTGGCAGATGCTTCTTAAATCTAGAGTAATTGCAAATACTCATATAACTCTGTGCTACACATTACATAAATAATTACCTCATTTAACCTTCTCAGTAACTCTATGAGATAGTCCTATCAATATCCTCACTAGACAGATGGAGAAACCAAGGCCCGGAGAGGTTTCTTCCCCAAGGTCAAAGCACTAATAAAGTACATACTTGTTGGGATCATTGTGTGTTTTCAAAATTAAAAACAAACTTCCAAGAAGTATTAAGTATAATTTTTGATTGTCTTAGAGCCATTTTTTTAAAATGCAGGGTTATTACACAATTCTGAGTTCTAAATTAAAAGACGATGTTAAGGCTGATGATTGGCCTGGACTCCTGTCTGTTCAGCAAGCTGTATGAAAGCATGTGTAGTGAGACATATGCAATTACATATGGAAACATATGTAATGGGGATGAATTGTAGTTCAAAATCCAACCAAGCTGACCCAGTTAGGCCCAGCACCATAAGGGCTCAGCAGTGAAGCCTAACGCACCCCATCACCCAGGAAGAAGACGGCAAACTAAGAAATGTCCTTTGCAGACAGGAAGGGCAAGTGGCAAGTCCATCCTTTCCTGCTTCAGCAAATGGGAAAAGGTGTGTTGTGAAGGGTGATTACCTCTGCACAGCAGTGACAAACTCTGACCTCTCAGGAGCTTGTCACAACAAAAGTTTGTTTCTTGTTCTTTTAAAGTCTTATCTGGAATTCTGTGGCTCCTGGTGGGTTGTCATGGCAGGAGAAGGGAGGGATGGTGGGGATACAGCTGCTCTCAGCCACATCCACCTGGGGGTAATAACTGGCCCTAAATAGCCACATGGCAAGAGACTGGAATGGATGATCTGGTGAGCACTAACTGCCTCACACACAAAGAGGAAGGGAGAGAGATGTGTGTGCGCTTGCTTTCCCCTTCTTACACCAGAACCTCAACTCAGGGAGACAGGAGGAACATCCAGACAGGTACGGGCAAGTCCAAGACTGTCAGAAGACCCTGGGCACAGCCAGCAGAAGCTGCTGTGAAGAGGGCCAGTCTGCATGTCTGGCAAGGCATGGAGTGTGAGGGCAACCCTGCCAGAGGAAGGTGGCTGGGTAGATCAGCCTCCTGCTGGGCCTCAGAGGTTCCATGGCTGCTTGGGGAAGGAAAGGAGTCTGAGGTTCTAGGTGCCCCACGAGGGGATACATAGATGGCAGAAAGGCTGGTGGACCAACAGAGGTCCAGAATCAGGACAAAGAGGCTGCAGTGTGGAGGGTATTTGCAACCAGAAGCCAGTGGTCCATGCCATAGACTCTGTAGAGGTAGCAGCAGGCACAATGCCAATGGTCTCCAGTCCTGAGAAAGGGCTGCACTGCCCGCATGCCATGCCTCAGCTGCACACAGCTCTCTCCAGGCCCAGAGAGATCAATCGGGGATAAGAGAAAAGAAAGAAAGGCCAAGCTTTTTTTTTTTT
>NW_007731788.1:29042-33182 GCF_000696425.1 Galeopterus variegatus | reverse complement strand
AACAAGTTGGAATCCTGCATTCAAACCAATGAAAGAAGAGAGATCAGCAATACATGCAGGGGCTGAATTGAGACACCCCCCAACCCAACCCATCAAATAATAAATAAATAAATTGCTCACATACAAGTTGGCAGAGATTTGACTCTCAGTGAGTAATTCCATGGGTTTTGATTGATAACAAATTTAAAAGGATTCAAGACTATGGTTCAGCTGCTTAATACACAAACTAAAGAATCCCAGACTATATTAACAAAGGCAGTGAATGTTTGTGATCATTTGTGTATATCAAATCATATAGAATAGTAATAATGGATGGGAGACTGGACAAATATCTCTCATAGCTTCTTCAACCATGGGTGGGACAGCTCTGAGAGTAAGTTCTATACTGTGTCCCAGAGATTCAAAGATGAGCGACCCTCACTTGCCCACAGCAGTACCATGCTCATTAACCCAGCCTGTATTTGCTTCCTTCCCTTTCCTGTCTCACTTCTCCACTGTCTACTTGTGCTTGCTAGGATCATTTCCCGAATATCTATCTCCACTTCAATCCTCATCCAAGGGTGAGCTTCTGGAAGAGCCCAGCCTAAGACAACAACCATATTGAATGAATGACATTGACAGGAGAGATTAAATCCCATGTGGAGAGACCCAGATAGTAAAGGGTCTGGAAACGATGTCTTAAGAAGAGCAATTAAAGGAACAAAGAATATTTAACCTTAAGAAGAGGAGATTTAGGGAATGCAAGGATCTTTCAGTATCTGAAAGCCTGGTAGGCAGAAGAGAGGATGGCGTGGCGTGCGTTCATCCAGAAGGTGACCATTGATTTGTAGGAGTGTATATTGGAACAAACTGGAAAGTAAATGTGGGTTGGAGACAGCAAAGAATGACTAATAAAGCCAAGGTCTTAATAGGCTTAAGCTGTTCAGACTGTAGATTAGTGTTGAGATAAAGGTTTGAAAACTGTTGATGCTGTTAAGATCAGATAGCTGATCCGTCAGCAGTCAGAAGTCTGACTTTCTTCTTTAATCACTGAGGGTTCTCTCCTTTAGCCTTCTGGATGGCTACTTTTAATGAAGTTAATGCATCCCAACCTTTCCAAGGGGACTCACTGTCTGCTTGGCAGCCTCCAATTTGTAAAGATGAGTGAGATAATCACCCTCCTTTCAAGAGGCAGAGGATAAAAAGGCTGAGCTTAAAGGGAAGAAAAGGCAAAGGTATCCAGCCACATTAAAGACCAACATTCTTGAGAACTCACATGAGCATTGGAATGTGACTCTGTGTATTAGTCACTGCAATTTAATATTTACTGCCCATGAATTACCACCTTTGAAAATTTAGACTAAAATATTAAACGTGACTCATGTTATAGAGAAACCATCAGAAATAAATTTACTTAAAAAATACACAATATTAAAGTCTTCTTTCTACCTTAAAAGATAAATTAAAGTGCACTATAGCAATTAAAATGTGCTAATTAGATAAATTATAATGTGGATGAGCCCTTTCATTGGCTAGAACAATTTCTGGGGCAACTCACAGAAAAGTTGACTAACTGTGGCTCAATTCATGGAGACACTTACTGCCTACCTGATGAGGAACGCTAGGCTTGGCTCACTGGCTCTCACATATCACCACCATCTTCGTTCTTTCTTTCCTTCCACTCCGCATCCTCAGCATGTTCTCTCTCATCCTCAGATTTCTGAGCTCATGGTGGAAAGATAGCTTCCATGGCTCTAAGCATCACCTTCTCACAAAAGAATATGCAATACTGCACTCAAATGTTTATAGCCACATTATTCATTATTGCCTAAAGCTAGAAGCAACCAAGATGTCCTTCAACAAGGGAGTGAATGAACAAACTGTGGTATATCCATCCAATAAAATATTGAACAATAAAAAAAAAAATGGAGGAACTTTAAATGCATGTTGCTATGTAAAAAAAAAAAATCTAATCCGTAAAGGCTACATACTTTATAATTCCAACTATATGACATTCAGAAAAAGGTAAAACTATGGTGATAGTAAAAAGATTAGTGTGGTTAGGGGTTCAGGGGACGGAGAGGGGATGAACAGCTGGAACACACGGGACTTACAGGGCAGTGAAACTGTTTTGTATGATACTGCAACAGGGGACACACACTACACATTTGTCAAAACCCACAGAACGTAAAACATAAAGAGTGAACATTCATGTGAACTGTGGACTTCAGTTAATGATAATGTATCAATATTGGTTCATCAGTTGCAAAAAATATATCATACTAATGGAAGATGTTAATAATAGAGGAAACTGTATGTCAAGGGAGGGGGTTGGGTTGGGTTGGGGACATGGAACTCTGTACTATGTGCTCAATTATAATCTAAAACTGTACTGAAAAATGAAGCCTACTAGCTATTTTAAAAATCCAATTCAGAAAGGGAGGGAAGAAAGTCAGATATCCCATTCCATATTTCTTTCCTTTTATTAGGAAAAAAAATATTTGCCAGAACCTCCTCACACATGTTCTCTAATATCTCATTGGCTAGATGTGGGTCTGTTCTAGCTGCCAGAGAGTGTTGGAAAACAAATGCCTGAAAAAAATCGGGGATGTGGAAAAGATTGGTAAACAACAGCCTGACACTGAGTCCTTTCCTGAAGATGAGGAAATGATGTGCTAAGTATTTTAAGATTCATCTATTAATAATAATCAGTTTGAAAAGAGAATTTGTGGTTTCCAGTTTAAATTGAAATCTGAATAGAAGCACACAACTGAGAGTATCCATTTTCTGACCAAAATAACTATGGAAACAAAGAAAGGAAAGGAAAGAAGGAAGGAAGGAAGGAAGGAAGGAAGGAAGGAAGGAAGGAAGGAAAGAAAGAAAGAACTCATACAACATTAGAAACTAAACTGAAATCAAATTATTGTGAGAATCTTAGAAGAATTTCCACAATTAATGAGAAACATGGGGCATAGACAAAATCCCAATCTGCCACTGGTACAGAAATATTTTCTCAGTCAAGAATGAATAAATTCGTAAGTAAGTATATGATTCCAGTTCCCCCCCACTGTCTACTGCCCAGCTCAGTGATGGAACATTGATACTAACCAGAAAACTGAAAACCTGTCTCTCTCCACAGGAGAGATGTTACCTAAGGTATTTTGGGCTTTTTAAGTCCTGTCCCAATCATCCCAACTGTCTTAGTCCTTTTTCTGTTGCTATAACAGAGGACTACAGACTGGATAATTTATAAAGAAAAGAAGTTTACTTGGCCCATGGTTCTGGAGGTTGGGAAGTCCAAGCGCACAGCACCAGCATCTGGTGAATGCTTCCTTGATGCATCATAACATGGCAGAAGAACACGCAAAACAAGAGTGAAAATCAGCCCAAACTCATCCTTTTATCAGGAACCCATTCCTGCAATAACAGAATAAACATAATCACCTCTTAAAGGTCTGACTTCCCAACACTGTTACAATAGTAGTTAACTTTTTAACACATAAATTTTGAAGGGACACGTTCAGACCGTAGCACTATCATCCACCCCCGTAGCATTTTTCTATCTTTGCTTTGGAATAATGATACCTGATAATGAAATAGAGCTGGAGAAGAAGGGATAGGTACCAATGCTCTCAGCCTCTGAGTGTTACAGAAAGACGAAAAGGAGCAGAAACATGAAAAAAGTAACAGCAGAAACCTTTGGGGATCTCAGATTTTTATTCATTCTTTTTGGCAAGGGAAGAACTACATATATTTGCCAACCCTCATCTTAGGATTTGAGAGAAGTCTAACAATAAGGTGAGAATAAAAGAATCCAAGAAAAACCCATCCATCCATTTATGGGAAAACATCAGTCCTGGATAAATATTTCTTTATTCAAGGATCAGTCAATTAAATATGAGGCCTATAAAAATATTAAGTTATATAAAAGAAAGAGTTCAGACCTGTCAACATTACAAGGAACAGTAAATTTTAAAAAATGGTTTTTTGCAAGAAATGAGTACATTTTAGAAATCTCCTGATTTGTGCTGTCAATGAATTTCAAGTAAATAAATAAATAAACAAAAAACAAACTAAGAACACTAGCACAAAAGGTGAGATAATACAATAACAGATTTTGAAGAAAAAATAAAGGAGAAATGGACGAGATAAAGAAAGACA